>NW_026067985.1:2781723-2895407 GCF_014885135.2 Alexandromys fortis | reverse complement strand
TTTTTTAAAGCCCTAGCACTTAGCCCCATGCACATTTTGTCTGTGTGTTTTACATCGTGATGACCTCGGCTTGTCACTCTTGTATGCTTATCATAGGAAGTTCTGACCGTGCAGCAAATGCTGACAAGTTCTGTGCTCTTTTAAAACATTTATATAAGTCTCAAGTCTTTGCCAAAAGTGGGCTATGAACACGACTCAGGAAAGAAATCCAACTGAGACAGTTAGCGGCCAAAGAGAAAATGTTATGTGATTGTGGTGGGCATGGGATCAAGATTGCTCAGAAGAAGCTGCTGTCCCCAGCACTCCTTGAGCCTTCCAGAACACACTTGGCAGTGCTATGAGAATGTGAGCAGATCCAGCCTGAGGTTGTGTGGGCAGAGGAGGACCACATCCTGGGCTGGGACTCCTTAAGTAGGCCCCAGATCCCCAGACAGGCTGCTGTTTGCCACTCGGTTGTTAGCATACATCTTGGTCATCGTGTCCCATGTCTCTCTGTCATTGTTCTTTGAACTCCTGACTCAGGGCTGTAGGGCTCTGGCCAGCTATCAGTCAGTAAGCATGTTTCCCTCTGCCACCTGTTTGTTTGTGTGTTTATTATCACTGTGTGTGCATGCACAGCATACATGTAGAATCAAGGACAGCTTGTTAGAGTCACTTTTCTCCTTCTACCGTATGGATCCTAGGGATCACACTTAGATGGTCTGGCTTGACAGCAAGCACTTTTATCCACAGAGCCATCTTCCTTGCCCTTCTGCTTCTAAAGAACAGGGCAGTATGGTCACCACAGCCAAGACTCTGTTGAGAATCGGGTTTAAAACTCTCCAAGGCCTTGATGTTATTGGTGAAAGCAGTAAAATGGTGCTGTGACCTCCACCTTGGATTCCTCCTTCAGGGCTTTAATTGTGACTTCTTGGCTCTCCTTGGGCAGGGCAACCCTGGACATCTTTGACTACATCTACATAGATGCTTTTGGGAAGGGCAAGCAGCTCACAGTGAAGGAGTGTGAGTACTTGATTGGCCAGCACGTGACGGCGGCATTATACGGCGTGGTGAACGTGAAGAAAGTGCTGCAGCGGATGGTGGGCAACCTGTTGAGCTTGGGCAAGAGGTGAGGGCCTGGCTTCCACTGCTCCTGCGCAGTGTGGGCCTTCTTTCTAGGGTTTGTGCAAAAACAAGAAGTTGTTTAATGAGCTGCTCTGTGGTAACTGCTTCTGGGACATCAGCCATGCATTTGTTGGTGCCGAGAAGCCACCTCTGATGTTTGCAGTGGACTTAACTCTGCTCAGACACTGAAGGCATTCTTTGGAAGTCAGTGTCTTAGAGTGGCAGAGGTGGTGTCCTCCTGTCTAGTTGCTGTGATCTCTGACCTTACACCCTCCTGTTAGAGAGCAGAGTCCGAGGTTAACTTTGCTCCATAGTTCAAGGAAACCTGTTCTGGGAAAGTGTATGACGCAACCAGTTTCCTGATGCCTAATAGGATTTACCGAGCAGAACCCGTTTTTAATAGGCTGTTTAGAACAGTTGTCAGTTGGTGCATGAGTGAGCAAACGCAGAGGGGTCTGTCACCTCCTGTCCTCATGTGAATGGAGCTTGTCCACTGCCCAGCACCAGCACCAGAGCAGACACTTGTTACCAGTGCTGACCCCGAATTGACAAGTATAACCAGGGTCACGTCTATTGGTGTCAGCTCTGCGAGTCTGGACAGTGTCACCCTGGGTAGCTCTGCGGCCCTCGCAGCCTCTGCTCTGCTCTGCGGTTCTGGATCTGTGTGTGCTGCTGAGGTGACTGCATAACGAGAGCAGGTTTGATGTGGTACAGGACTTATGTCCAGTGTGGGTTCTGTAAGAGCTTCGCAGTGCTGAGCAGTGGAGTCAGAAAGCCTTGGGAGTCTGTATCAGTTGCTTTTAGATTTCATTGGGAAGCCCACACTGAGGCAAAGATAATTTCTTCTCCCCCAGGGAAGGCATTGACCAGTCCTACCAGCTCCTCAGAGACTCTTTGGACCTGTACCTGGCAATGTACCCGGACCAGGTGCAGCTCCTGCTCCTCCAGGCCAGACTCTACTTCCACCTGGGCATCTGGCCAGAGAAGGTAATTATCTTACTTTGATGCTTAGCCCTTGCCTTAGAGAGGAAAGCTACAGCTGCACCAAGGTCATCCTCCTGTTCCAGGGAGTATGTTCAGATTTGTTCCGTCTCCAGTCCTGACCCACTAATGAAATGTTTTTCTGTCTTCTGAGAAGCATTAGCTCTGTCACCAGAAATGACCCCTGAGCACTGTCCTGTCCTGCCTCTTCCCCTCCCCCATGGTGCTTTCCTAGAGTCACCTGACTCTACAGGGAGAGGTGGGACAAGGTGCTGTAGCTGTTGGATGCGGGATGATCCGGAAGCCGGCTGAGGCTTTTTATTGTCTGGTTCTGGGTGCTCATGCTATAATCCCCATATCTGACAGTGAGTGCCATAAGGAAGCTGCCCGTGGAGCCCAGAGCTGGCTTTGGGTTCCCTGCGTGCAGTCTTGTGTGCGTCTGAGTGTGCCAGAGTCTAGCCCATTGCCATCCCATCCTTGGTCTGGAAAGAGGCCATCAAGCCATTTGTTTGTTTAGAATGCCTGCAGAGGGCATTTGTTCTGAGCCTCCGCTGGGATGTTTCCCAGAGTTTAGAGATGGGAAGGGTCTTTCTGCAGAAGGTAAATCTCTGGGGGCTGGAGAGATGGTGTGGCTGTTAAGAGTACTTACTGCTCTTGTAGAAGGCCTGAGGTTCAGTTCCTGCGTGCACATGACTGCCCTTAACTACCTGTAACTGCAGCTCCAGGGGATCCAGTGCTCTCCTCTGGCCTCACACCCCCACACAAACATATCCACATAATTAAAATCTTTTAACATTTATTTTTAAAATAAAAGTAAGTGCCCTCATGAAGTGACTATACTGGGTCATCAGTTCATGGCTGTAAAGATATATACTGGGTCACAGGCATGGGCACTCCAGATTCCTTAAGAAAAGATGTCTCCCATGGCCAAGCAGACAAGTGCTCTGGAGGAGTGCACCCTGGGGACTGTCGCCCACAAGCAGCTCAGGGTTTAGTCCTTTGAGTTTGTTCAGCCAGTTCTGTTTGTTGAGGGATTTCGGGAGCAGTCAGGAAGGAGAGAGCAAAGGTCCTTCACTGAGCTGTCCCAGTTGAGTAGCAGGTCCAGTCATGGGAATAGCCTGTCACTGGGTCTTTGTGACTGAAATGCTCAGTGCTATCTTCATAGTCTACAACTGACTTTCATAGTTCCCCTGGGGACCCTCCCACTGGGGAGCAGCATCACTCAAACCGGGTCCCTTTTTCTTCTGGCACATACTGCCTGGTGGAACATCTGGACCCAGTCCTTTTGTTCTGAGCTAGGACCCCACCTCAGGTCATGGCGACCAACTTAGGAAGTTAACACCCAAGACCATCAGAGAAGTCCTTAGGTGCTTGTATCATTAGACACTTCTGGAGGAGATGGAGCTCAAAGGGTGGGTCAGCCTGCAAGAGGCATGGGGGAGGGGTGTATCAGCCTGTGGGACGTGGACTGTTTGTTACAGGTGACCTGTCCCTGAGCAGGACACCTACAGGTTGCCTCACTTTTCTCTTTCTAGTTTGTGAAGTCGGGAAGAGCTGCAAAGCCCATCCTCTTGGTCCCTGAGGCTGTGGTGGGTGGGTAGAGCCAAGTGGTCATGTTTGTGAAAATCACTGCTTCTGCTGAAAGCCGCCCTCTGCCCTCGCAGCTGTCTTGTGTTTCCATGTTCGCAGTGCACTGAGTCCACCGCAGGGGTCACCCTGAGGGTTACCATGGCTAAGGAACAGCCCCTGCATTTAGTGCTGCCAGAGCCCCCAGTGCACTGTGACTCACGTGCTTTCTCTGCAGCGCAGGAAGCGCCCCTCCTCCCTTCCCTAGAATGAGCCCAGTGGGCTCGCCTGTGACCACCCTCCCATCTACTCCCTGCCTGTTTACCGCACACTTGTCCATTGCCCACCACCTAATTTTACTCCTGTATCTCACTCCCTGCCCTCCCCCAGGCTCTGTTCTGGCCAGCCGCTCTTCTGTTGCTGTTGCAAGGCCAGGAAGTGGCCATGCCCTTTCTCTTTCTTTGATGCTCCGCCTGCTACATGGCCACTGGTTCCCAGGCTCCTCTGGTCTTTTCCTGGGTCTCCTTGTGAGGCTTTACACATAGATGCTCCCTAGGAGTCCTCTACCCTGTGGACTGTCCCAGGGGCTTCCTTCAATGCCTCTTTTATACCTGGACAGGGGAGGGAAGACACGGCCACCGGTCTCCCTGCTTGCCTTCTTGTCGTGTGCATGGCAGTCAGGGTCTTGACAGGACAGACTGCTCTCTGAGTGGCTTCCTGCTGCCCTAGGGACACTTTTCTTACCCTGCAGTGTGACTCACAATTCTCCATGGTTCCGACCCACCTGCCTGATTGTCCATGTCCCACATCTGTGTGGTGTGTGTGCATGTGTGCCCGCGCCCATCCCCATGCCCCCCTTAGGAGGAGTAATGCGCTCCTGCTGTGTTCACCTTGCACATGCTGCATTCCCCTCTGCTGACCCCGCAACTCCATTGCTGCCCCAAGCTCTTTACACTGAACCAAGTTCTCCCAGGACAGGGTGTACACAGTGTGCTCCCCACTAGCCATTCTCTGTGCTCCCAGCTTGGTCTTGGCATGTAAAGGCTGCCCTGAGAAGTTCCTGTTCAGGAGTGATTGGGTGACTGTATGTAGTTCCCCTGGATGTCAATGAAAGAGACTCCCAGAGCTTACAGACTTTGCAACCTGAGGCTAGCGTTCTACTCCAGAAGTGGGTGTTTAAAGAATAGACTGTTTGGGCTGGGAGAAAGTGCCATGGTAGGCTGTTTAGAACTGGCCTAGGACTACCCAGGGCAAGCAGCATTCTGTGCCAGCAGACAGTCTACCAGCAAACAGCTAAGGGGAACCAAGAGCTCAGAGTGAGACTTTGTGGACAGGTGGGACTCATGCACACAGGGCAGTGGACTGGTGGGCTTGGAGCCGCCTATCAGTGGATATGTGGACTTGGGGCTGTCTTCTGTGGGAGCTGAGCCACAGCCTATGTTGCTGTGTGGCCAGAGGAGGAGGGGTAGAAGGGAGTGCCCCTGAGCAAAAGTGCTCCTGCCAGCTCTCTCCCTGAGCGTCTGAGTTTTTGTTTTGTTTTTTATTTGGGTGGATTGTGGCTTGTTAATGTTTTTGGAACAGGGTTATAGTATATAACCTGCTCTGTCTGACCTTGATCCTACTTCCCAGTGCTAGGATTATAGATGTAAGTCACTGTGTTCAGCCAAGGCCTGTAGCTTTGGCTGGGAACATGATGTCCACTGTCAGCATTGTCCTTTGTAAACACACCAGGTCCAAGTCACATGTACCCTCACTCTCAACCTCACACATCCATGCAAGGAGCCAAAACTCTCTGTCTTATAGTCTGAGTGTGGGCCACCTTTGTGACCTGAAGAGTCCATGTCTGGCTGTGTGCATAGTGGCAGAGGTGCAGGTGGCTCTGCCGGGACATACAAGGACAGCTGTTGTTTCTGGCAGAATCCACAGAAGCTCACTGTTAGATGGGTGCTCTCAACTGCAAAACAAATGCCCTGAGCACCTCACTTTAAGAGCACCCCTCCTGGAGGTGGGATATAAACGGGGGCTGGCTTCTGATAGATTTTTGTTGAAGCAAGCTTTGGGGTGTTTGGGGTACTGACACTCCGCCTGCTGTTTTTCATGTTGCATCACAGTAATTAAAATGATTTTATTGTCATTCCCTGGCACAATGGAAATTGAGACCATGGGCCGAGGATCATACCCAGGGCCATGTCTTTGTAACCATCTGACCTCAGACCAGCATTTAAACTCACTGAGCCAAATTTCTTTCTTGCAAATCAGTAGTGGCTGTGCAGTACCACACCTGATAGGCATCCAGTTCTTCACCAAGAATTACTAGGAGCCACTACATTGCTTTGGAAGGTGAGGGTGGACTTCAGAATAATTACAGAGGTTCCTGGTTGTCAGTGTGACAGGAAGCAGCTGGTTGACTGGTGTGGGCCTATAGTTGAGGTCACCTGTCCTGTTAAGCCGGTCCAACTCAGGACTCATAAAACAAAAATGACTGATGTATGCTGTGCTCAAGCATCACTGGGTGTGGGTCCAAGCATGTTGGTGCGCATCCCCACACTGTGCTTGAGCCTGACTTAGGGGAAGCACTGTGAGCAGCAGACAGACCACAGGGCCAGCTCTGCTCCCGCTGCCAGCCTCAGTTCTGCAAAGGTGACTGCTTAAATGCTGCCATCCGGAGGCTTGTAAGCTTGCCTCATCCCGTGAGTGACATCTAATTAGGAGCGACTTGCTATGCACCAAGACAGTTCCGCCAGGCATCTTTTTGCCTTGGTTAAGGGGTCTAGGGTTTTTTTCCTCTTAAAGCAAGAATGACAGGATAGAATGGTTTCTATACTTTGGGCCATTACTACTCCTGGTCCACAAGTGGCATGCTGTCGCTGGTCTTTGTCAGGCTACATGGGTAGGTGTCGATCCTACGCTTCGGAAAAGAAAAGGCCTGGCGAAAATATTATCTCCTAGTCTTTCTGTCTTGTCTTGAAGGTGCTTGACATCCTCCAGCACATCCAGACCCTCGACCCCGGGCAGCACGGGGCGGTGGGCTACCTAGTGCAGCACACACTAGAGCACATTGAGCGCAAGAAGGAGGAGGTAGGCGTGGAGGTGAAGCTGCGCTCTGAGGAGAAGCACAGAGATGTCTGCTACTCCATCGGGCTCGTTATGAAGCATAAGAGGTGAGTACCTGCTCCTGGTCTCTGTGACAGCCACACCGCAGAGGGAAGAGGATCCCAGAGGCACACCCTGGTACCTCTGATCATTTCACCGAGCACTTACCACAGGCGAGACAGCATGGCCCTGTCTGCACCCTGCTTCTAACTGAAGTGTAATGTCTTTCATTTACTCTGACTGCTCCTAGAGTTTGTATGAGGCGCTAGGAGTTGAGCCTAAGGATTGAACAAGCTAGAAACTCACTGAGCTGTGGTTTCAGTTCTTCCTCCTTTTGCTGTCCCTTCTCCGTTCCCTGCCATCTCTGATTTGGGTTAGCAGGGCTTTCCTGAGCTCTAGTCCTGCCTGTGTCTGTTGACCAAGCAGAATCTAACTCCAGGGTGCTGGAGCTGTGGAGCTGTGATCACTGCCCCACAGCATGCCCTGGGTGTGCTCATAAACCCAGCAGCAGGTGGCACTAGGTCATGTTTTTTCCATCTTCAGGACTCCCTCACTGGCAAAGGTGGTTCTGTCTGGCCACATGATCTTCTTTGCTGACATCTGGCTTCTCCCCACCCCTCCATTATCTTTGTGAAGATAACCAGCAAATGCCTTCCCTGTTAGGGGCTGTGATTTCCATTCATTTAGTGAATGCTTTCTTCTTAGCTCTCTTAGGGAAATTTCCAGACATGTAAGAGTGGAGAGAAGGGCACATGAGGCAGCTTAGCTCCTGGTATCCTGGCTTCAGCAGTGAACACACAACCACCTCCTCTTCCTCAGTTCTGGACTATGAAGCTGACGTTGCGCACATTGACCCCAGCCATTCACTTGGCCTCTCTAAAGGAGGGGGAGGGAAGGAGGACTCCCTTCTTACTCTTACCCTCATCTTACCCAAGATAGCCTCTTGCTCTGCTTCAGAGTTTCTCTCTAGCCAGGCATGGCAGTGCACGCCTTTAGAGACAGGCAGATCTCTGTGAGCTCGAGGCCAGCCAGGGCTACATAGTGAGAGCCTGTCTAGACACAAACAAAAAAGGTTATTTTCCTCCAGATAAAGTGCTTTGTTGGTGGTAAAAGGAGGATTTGTGAAGAGGGTCAGGGTGTTCTGAAAAGTGACTCTCCTTGGGGTAAAAGCAGGTGATAAACAAAGGACATGAAAGATCCCCAGCCAGGCTCTTCTGCCTCCTCCACCGCCCAGAGGTTCCCCAGAAGCTCACCCTCTTCTGATGTTCCACAGATACGGCTACAACTGTGTGATCTATGGCTGGGACCCCACCTGCATGATGGGGCACGAGTGGATTCGCAACATGAACGTGCACAGCCTGCCTCATGGCCACCATCAGCCCTTCTACAATGTTCTGGTGGAGGATGGCTCCTGCAGATATGCAGCCCAAGGTGAGGTGTTTGCTGTCCCTCCACCTGCGCCTGACTGGCCATGCTGTGGCAGAGCTCACCAGTGTGTTCAGCAGCTGTCCACAGCTAGTCACACACAGGCACACCAACATGAGGTCCTGGCTCTCTTCTCTAGCTCCTCACCAGCCAGACTCGGGACTTCCCTGCCTCCCAGGCCTGCATTCTAGCAGTGCTGGCCTCAGTCGCCCTCAAGTGGCCACAGGTGGAAACTTCAGTCCCCTGTACAATCCCTGTGTGTTTGGTGACCTTTGGTAGGCATTTGTGGCCATGGCCAATCTGACGGGCCAGCCCCTGAGCTGGGGATAGATGGAGCAGAAGAGTCAGATCAAAGACTGCAAGTGAGCCTTTGTCTGTGTCCCTTTTGACTTTCATACACCTGACCAGCAAGGAGCACACAGGATAAGAGGGAGTGTGTATACAGATGTGATAAACAGTGTGCTCTCATGGGTGCTGAGTCTGTTTGGGACCCAGGCTCAGCATTTCATACATGCAGAACCTGGAGTGTGCAGGCCACCTCCCCTTTACCCATGAGTACCTGGAACCAGGAGCTTAGTGATAAGCTATGGCCTGAACCATTAGGCTTGCTCTACACACAGTGCTAAAAGTACTGAGGGATGGAGTGTCAGGGTTTCAGAAGGCAGGAAGAGTCTCCACATGAGTGATCGTGACCCGTCTGAGGCCAGGAGAACCTGTGTAGTATGTCTGCGAGCACCTCACCTCCATGGGTTCCTGGGCAAGGTAAAGGGGCTGAACAGAGGCTCCCCTAGGGCAGTGTTCAGCTTTTGAAGCTGAGTCAGGTGAAATATGAAACTTTCCTTTTCTGAAAGTCACCGTGATTTAAAACTGGCCTGGGGTTTTGCTCCATGACAGGTGAGGAGGCTTTTGTCATCAGTCATGACTCCTGGCTGTGGCGGTACCCGGTGCAGCAGTTGTCTAGCCGGTACAGAATAGGGGTGACTTTAAACTGGGGACTGAGGTTTCTAGAAACAGTTCCTGTAATTTGTTTTCTTGATGTAGTTTGTAAACTGGGTACTCAGCTTTAGTTGTTCTGAAGCCTCGGAGCACCTCACTGCATTTGTGGAACACATGGGAGACAGTAGTTTGCAGTCAGTGTTGGGAAACCAAAAGAAAATAATGAAGTCTGTGGCCATTGACCCAGTGATGTTGAGTGGCTGTGATTGTGTTAGCTCTGGCTGGGTTCCAGGCCCTTCTGTTGGCCACAGGGCCATGGTGTCTCCTGAGGGAGGTGACTGGGTTGCAGAGGTGACAGAGAACTCCTTCACAGCCGCTCACGTGCACTCCTCACCTTCCTGGACCAGCTCCTGTCTCTAGTGAGCTGAGCTGCTGCTCCACCCTGCCTGCTCCTGCAGATGCAACCCACATGGCGCCCCGTTCACAGGCAGTGGGAGCCTCATCTATATCTGTTTCATCAGCGACTAGAGATGCAGGCCTTTTCGTCAGTGTTTGAAGGGACATTTCATGCTCCTGCCTCATGGTGCGCTAGGAACGCAGCAGCACACCAAACCCCGTGGCTGCTAGCTCGTGTTTCATCAGCTTTCTCATTGCCCATTGTCACCACAGGATGGCCCTTTTCAGCTTAACCAGCTCCAGCAGATAGCTCTGCTGGAGTGCACTCCCTTTGCAAAGCCTTTTGCCCAAGAACGACTTCTCACTGTCCATCTCCAGGCCCTGGTTGCCTTAGGGTCGTCTGAGCTTGTAGCTCAGCTCACTTGTCTCTTTACCTGTTCTGTCTGTGGACGGACAGTGACTGAGGCCTGACCTCCTGGGTGTCACTGCCCCACCAGAATGCTGTGCTTCCCCTGTCACTGCACTCAGAGGAACCGGGGCCCTGGTTCTACCCTCCGTGATGCTGAGCTCAGCCAGAGGTAACTCAGCTTCTGCCATCAGCAGGAAGTCCATGGGATTGTATTGTGTTCTGTGACACTGTGGTTGCCCTAACACCTGGTCCATGACTGACACAGGAGCGTTGTAGGTTGGAGAGTGTCTGCTGCTCTTGCTCCCTGTCCAGTGACTTGAAATGCTTTTCCCTGCTGCCCCCTCCTCCCTTTATACTCTAGCCTCCACCTTCCTCCCTCCTGCTCCCTGCCAGAGTCCTGATTCTTATTCCAGTGTGTAATAGTCACTGGAGACAGCTTGATGCTCACAGCCCATAGTTAGCCATAAGATGGACACCTTGAGCTAGATATTTAATTTTTTTTTTAGAAAAATTTATTGTTATTGTATGTTTGTGCCACGAGCAAGGAGATACATGTTCCAAGACACATGTTGGAGATCAGAGACTATGTTATGGAGTTGGTTCTCTCTCACCTTTATGTGGGTTCTGGGGACTGAACTTGGGTCTTCAGGTTTGCACAGCATATGCTTTTACCCACTCAGCTATCATCTCAAAAGTCTGAGAAGCTACATTTTTTTTTAAAAGACTAGTTTACTTTTAATTATGTGTTTACATGTCTGTGTGGGTGTGTGCATTGTGAGTGCCATGCCTGCAGAGGACAGAGACCTTGGATCCTCTGGAGCCACCACATGGGGTCCTCTGGAGCAGGTGCTTGTACCCACCAGGCTGTCTCAGTGGCCAACAAGCTACACTTCTGAACTCCTTAGGTTTCCTTCCTTCAGACATTTCTGGGTTTTTACTTGTATTATTTGTTTCACTTCTTTTGAGCTGATTTTGATTCTAGTTCCCCAGTAAAGGCCATTAGTGATGCCTCTCTAGTCGGCAGCCTCCAGGGCAGTGACTGGCCTGTCAGAATTCCTGAGTCTTGTGTGTGGCTCCCTGCTCCCACTAGGGGGAGCACGCTGTACAACCTGACTCCAGACCCTTAGTTCAGGGCTGCTGCTGCTGCAGTGCAGTGAGAGGTGGCTGTTGGTGGTCACAGAAGCCCTAGCTGGGTGCAGTTCTCCTTCCATAACTTAGCACACTCCTACACTGCTCCTACTCCCCAGCCCCACAGTCTGCTCCTGCTGCCATGCGAGGTACTGGGGCGAGGTATAAGGTGACGCTTGGTCATTTCAGGAGGCCATTTGGCCCTCTCTTGTTTAGGTACTATTTGGTAAAATGGCCATCAGCGGTGGTGTGCATGGAGAGAGAAGAGGACAGCTTGTGGGAGTCGGTTCTCTCCACCACATGGGTCCCAGGCACCATATTGAGGTCTTTGGGTTGGTTGGTGATAAGTGTCTTTACCCACTGAGCTGTGTCATTGGCCTGCCATTGTCTCCTAAGTGGTAAATCCCTCAGGCATACAATCTTCTGCCTGGTGGCTCCACCCCATGGCCCCTTGACTAGAGACACATCCACATTTAGTACCAGGAGGTTTGTGGTCCCTGTTGAGACAGTGGAGCAGTGTGTCTCAAGAGTGCTGAGTAGCAGACAAACCCAATGCAGATAAATGCTTGGTGTGCATCTAATGTAGACAGCAGCAAAAATGAATACCATACTTCAGGGTGTGTAGGACATACCAAGGGTAAAAGGACACACGCTGCTGTTGTCCCCCCAAGAGGGGCACTGGACCAGGCACCCATAGAAGACTCAAGGCAGTGTTTCTAAGTGTATGTCCACAGGTTTTCAATTAAATAAGCAACTGTATTTCTCTGAAAACCGAGAGTGTTTGTGATTCTTAGAATGCATTATATTAGGGGTGTATCATGGGACATGTTCGCTCCAGATGCACAGGCACCAGCTTCTTCGCTCTCTTCTCTCCTGCAAGAAGTCGTTTAGTCCCAGTGTCTGGGGTGCACAGATGTGGGCCCTGCACTTGGGAGGCAGGAAGGACATTAGTTTGAAGCCAGCCTGGGCAGCTTAGTCTCAAAGTAAACATAAAACCTAGCTGGGGGTACAGCTTGGGTGTAGCGTGCTCGCCTGGCATGCACAAGACCCTGAGTTCAGTCCCAGAACCACAGAACAGACTGGTTTAAGGTCTCTTCTTTTGCTCCACAGCAGGCCCGAGGGCCAGCAGGCCAGGGCACAAGTCCAGCTGGAGGTGGGCCCGGACAGCCTGGAGCTCGCGCTGTTAGCTCCCAGGTTCTGACCATGCTGATGCCTGGGCTTCCAGAACAGCCTCTTGTTAGAAGCCATATTCAGAAGCCTGCAGCAGCTACCTGGCTGTGTCGGCCCACAGAGGCCAAGACTCCCTGCTCGGGCCTCTGTTGGGCACCTAGAGGACGGCAGCTGTGGGCAGGGCTGCACAATGTAGGGGTTCCTGTGGAGCAGGACAGCTCACCTGAGTGATGGGCTGTGAACAAGATAATTGCCTCTGGTACTCAGCAGTGCCCCTGAACTCCCCCACTGCAAGCCAAAGCAGCCCCAACTCTGACGACCAGAAATGCCTTCCGCCTTGGCCACACAGCCTTCTGGGGGTTAGAGCGTCCCATGGAACCCCACTATACTAGACAAACTAGCCTCAAAGTGGGGGTCAGATGCCCACAAGAGTTGAACTGGCTTTACTTCCCCCATCCTGCTTGCACTGCAGCATGCTCCTTAGGAACATTGGTCTTCCTTTCCTGGAGAGCCAAGACTTTCTGTTCTTCCTGGTGTTTCCTATGGGACATGAGGCCTTGGCAACTGGCCTGGCCCGGTCTGGTCTGGGCCCCAGGAGAACATGGCTAGTGCTCCAAGAGCAGGTTCTGGTGCTGGGTAGCACAGGCACTACTTCAAAACGTGTGAGTGTGGAGAGACTGAAACTGCTGTACGGGCCCAGTGCGAGTTTGCGAGGTGGGGGGCCAGGCTTGCAGGTGTGTATGTGCCGAGTGCGACTTTGCGGGGTGGGGAGCCAGGCTTGCAGGTGTATATGGGCTGAGCGCGAGTGGGCGGCGTGAGGGGCCAGGCTTGCGGGTGTGTAGGCAGCCAAGTCCAGGCACATATGTGTTCCCTTCAGCTCTACACTTTCTGGGTCTACCTTGCCCAGAACCCTCAGGCAGGTCCCTCCCTGTGCAAGGGTCTCTCTGTGGGGTGGGACCAGGACAGGGCCACGCTGTGAGGCTGCTGTGGGACTGGCCAAAGCTAGCTCCAAATTCAAAGGTAACCTGCAGTTTAGAATGACCGGGTCTCTCAGTATTTTCTCAGGGAATGCTTTCCCTGACCCAGCACCCTCTGTCCTGGTCTACACTCATCCCTGCGTCCACACTAGATGCCTCAGTGCATTGGTGACTTCACAGCAACTTTACTTCTTGTGGAGACCCCAAAGCAGTGCGTCCACAGTTTCCCCAGACCCTTAAAGGGAAACACACAGTGGTTGGCCTCCCTGCCCACCTCTCACAGAGAGGAGTGCAGGGACAGTGGGACAGTCCGTTCTAGGAGGGCCTCTGGGTGTCTGGGCTGTCCTGTGTGCTGCTTTCTGGAGCAGACATGGCTCTGCCCTGGACTGGAAACGAATCATGGGGATTCTGCATGGCCACCTCCTCTCTCAGGGAACTTTCACAGCAGTAAGGCTTTCTTTCTTTCTTTCTTTCTTTCTTTCTTTCTTTCTTTCTTTCTTTCTTTCATTCATTCATTCATTCATTTATTTATCTTGTGTACAGTGTTCTTTCAGGCCAGAAGAGGGCACCAGATTTCATTACAGATGGTTGTGAGCCACCATGTGGTTGCTGGGAATTGAACTCAGGACCTCTGGAAGAACTATCAGTGCTCTTAACCTCTGAGCCAACTCTCCAGCCCAGCAGTAAGGCTTTCTGAGCCACTGACTTCTGTTACTGACCTTTGGCTTTTCAGTGAGACACCTGAAGGATCTGTTCCTCCACTGTAGACATCTGTATTCTGTCCCTTTCTCCTGTGGCAAAGTCAAGATCGGGGAGAAGGCACCCAGGCTCTCCTAGGGGCCAAGCAGGGTGTGGGTGCCACTGCAGCAGCCCAGGAAGTGTGAGTCCCAAATACAGGAACTCTGGTGGAGAGGGGTGGCTCTGTGGCAGGGGCTCTGCTCTGTGGCAAGTATGGCAGGTTTGAGACTTATAACTAGATGGTAGGATGGTTTCTGAGCAGCCAAGTTCAGGTGAGGCTCATCTGTCCGCTGCTCCAGCTTCTTGCTAAGCCAGATGAAGGCACAGTTAGTACCCCAGAGGCACCGCTGGGATTCTTGGAGCCAAATATCCCACTCAGAGAATAGAAAGATGTCTTCTGAGCAGAGCCATGGGGAAGGTGACCTATGTCACCATTCCTCCCTCCCCACCTCTGCCTTTTCCTCTTGAGTCATTGTAAGACCAAAATGTTGCCGGTGGTAACCTTTGCTCTGTTTCAAAAGTGCCCTGGAAGGGGTGGTGTGAGGGTTTCTGCAGAGAGCACTGCGGAGAGGGAAATGCTAACAGCGGTGTCCGGCGCATCTTTACCAACAGAGAACCTGGAATACAACGTGGAGCCTCAGGAAATCTCACACCCAGATGTGGGACGCTACTTCTCAGAGTTCACAGGCACGCACTACATCCCAAATGCAGAGCTGGAGATCCGGTACCCCGAGGACCTGGAGTTTGTGTACGAGACGGTGCAGAACATTTACAGTGCAAAGGAGGACACGGCTGAGTAGACTCAGGACATTGCACCTCTGCTGCTGCTGCTGCCGCCTTCTAGGGGAAGGATTCCTGAAGGACTAGTACGGTCCCCTTGGAGTCAGCACAGGACAGCCACTTCACCAGCAGCCTTGGCTGCCTCCCCAGTTTAGATGGCGTGTGTTCCTCCGGCCACAGAGACAGCGCTGCTCTCCGCTACACTAGTGAATCAGTTGAAAGGCACCGTGTCCAGTGGCATGGCTTGTCTGCTTGTCCCGTGGTGACAGTGTGTGACATTCTGTCCTCATGAGGTCTCACCATCCACACTCTGTTCTTTCATCCCCTCCCCCCCGACCCTTGTCTCCATTCACACTGTGGCAGCGTTTCTCCAGCTGGACAGATGGGGTCCACATTTCTTGCGCTCTCTGGGCACCCCGAGTCAGGGCCACCTGCCCCTTTGCCTTGGGGTGGTTGTATTCAGATGAAGGCATGGAGATGGGACTCAGAACGAGTAGAATTAATTTTTTTTGCTAATACATGAAACACATATTTTAAGTGTTCCTTTTTCCCCCTTTTAATTTAAATTGGGAGAACGAACGGCATCGTCTCCTTTCTCCCCCACTGGAGTCTGTGCACATTTCTGCCCGTCGTGAGCTTCCGTCTTCTTCCGTTGGTTCTCTGAGCAAATGCACAGCAATGCCTTTCCCAGTTCTCCACCGTCATCAGCTGCTGCTTTACTACGACTACTCGTGTAATTGTGAGCGGATCTTAAGTCGGTCGGTCATAGGCCTGTTTCCCTAGTGCGGCCTGCAGGCCAGATGAAAATTGCTCTGAAAACTTGTAGCTCCTGGTCCTCAAAGACCAAGAGAATGGGTTTGTGTTGCGATCAGGAAAATGAACTAGAGAAGCCTAACTTGGGGAAATAGGTTTCACACCCCTGTCACCCCTTAGACTCTCCTGTCACATTACTCTCCGTTTGGAGAGTGTAGGGCTAATGGGGAGAGGCATGCATGCTTTGGGCTTCAAGGTGCGTCTGAAGGCTCCAGGACACTGTCTCCAGGATAAGGCCTAGCCTCGGGGCACCCTGGCTTCTGCCTGATGCTCTTGGTGAGTGTGAAAGGACTGACCCTTTTGCAGATCCTAGTGGGGGCCACCGGGTTCTCAAGTAAACTGGCCCGTCCATTGCCTGAAGGCACTTCTGCCCTGCGTTAGAATGCCGTTGCTCTAGTGAGCAGGGCTGTAGGGGCTGCCTGCCTGCCTGCTTCTGCATGTGTATTCTCACGGCACTCTAGATGACTGTCCCCTCCTTGGTTGCCCTTCGCCAGCCCCAGGATGACAGGGGAGACCATAGGCAGTCTCTAGAAGGACAGGAAACCTGAGACTTAACAGCTGATGCGGCTCTTGTCTAGCGTCTGTTTCTCACCAGTCAGAACTCAGGCGGGTTTGAACTCGCATTTGAAGTTGGACCAACCACTCAGCATCTGCCTGAGGTTGGAGGATTTTACAACCACTCATTTCAAGGTGAAAATCCACCCACACAGATCCACACTCTTGTGTCTTGTTATAAGCAGCCACGGAGCATGCTGGGAGCTCCCATTGTTGGGCTTGTGCTTTGATTTCCGTTTTCCAAGAGAAACATCAAAGCTGACCTGATGTAAATATGTACCTAGACTGTTTTTAAACGTGTTTCTTCACGAAGGCTTCGTTTGGCTGAGGGAGCCTGTATCACCCGTGTAAGTTGGTAGTTGGGCACTTTATATTTTTCTAAAAATGTGTTTTGGATCCTGTACTCTAATAAATCATAAGTTTCTTTTTAAAAATTTTTCCAAAAGTTTTCTCCATTTTCAAAAGCCCTGTTATAAAAGTAGAACTTTCACAATGTTAAAATACTAAATATTTGGTGATAGCAACTTCTCTTCAAATGAATGCCAAGGGTTTTTTGTTTTGGTTTGGTTTTGGTTTCTTTTGTACAATTAATAAACGAAGTTACCGAGAGAAACCACACCAGTGGCCTGCCCACCTTCATTCAGCAACAGCGAGAGAAGAGAAAGCAGGGTCTTCCTCCTGAACA
This sequence comes from Alexandromys fortis, assembly GCF_014885135.2. Classification (NCBI taxonomy): domain Eukaryota; kingdom Metazoa; phylum Chordata; class Mammalia; order Rodentia; family Cricetidae; genus Alexandromys; species Alexandromys fortis. The sequence continues at coordinate 2,878,651 of NW_026067985.1, read as the reverse complement.
AAGTGGGGGAAAACAGCAGATCCTAGTTTTCCTTTTAACATCTGACAAGTGTCTTACTGAGTGCGGACTTCGGGGCCTTGGGAACAGAGTGTCTGGTTGTCAGAGGAGGGACGCCTTCTGCCTGTGAGCTGAGAACTGCCAATGCAAGGACAAAACCAGGACCGTGGTGTCTGTTGTCACTGTCGGCAATAGCTGCACTGCACAGCGCTCGAGTGTCCTGTGTACACTGGGTGGGACGCCCCTGTATGCGGTAGCCCTAGAGACCTGGTGGGGGCGTTTTCCTCATAGGACCTAGAACTTGCCCTGCACACTCACCCAAGGTCCAGTGTCTACAGACATACTCAGAAGTAGGAGCAGAGAGACTTGAGATGTCCAAGGCTAGACCATCCCCGTCACCCCGGTTTGCCATGACCTTGTTTATGAGCTTGGAGCACCTCCGTGGACTCAGTTATGTCTGTCACAGCAGCTGCTTATGCTCTTGTTCGGAAGTGTTTGTGTCTTCCTTGCCCTAGGAATGGAGCCAGGCCAGCAGCAGGTCCCTCTCCTCTAAAGTCAACTGTTTGCTCTGGTTCCAGCTGGAAGGGGAGGGGATTGGATGACCAGAGGCTTCATTTCAGAGCATCTGTGGCTGTTGTCACCCAGATGTGACCCACGCTGTCTTTGTTTATCTGACTTTGTTTGGATGGAAGAAAGGAATATGTATGGAGGGAAAATCCAGAATCCACTGGGCTCTTGATGGGAGGATTCCGATTGTTCTCATGGGTGCATTGGCTAAACAGTTCCATGACCTCATTGGTGATTGGGCTTCACCAAACACCTTGGCTACACTGGGCGACATCCCTTGCTTGTCTTTTGATTTGAAAGGAATGAGGGTCGCTGTCCCTCAAGGCTGCTTAGAGGCAGGCCGCTGCTGGATTAGGCCCTTGCTGGGATAGGATCCTGCTGTGTAAACCTAGGCCAGGCTGTTTGTGCAGGTGGGTGGATGGGAGAACCATCCCTGAGCCCAGCCCTTCACAGCCATGCTACGGACACAACTACCTCACTGCACTGCTTCCCAACCTGTTCTAAGCATCCTGCAGCCTGGGAGTTGAAGAACATTCCCTTCCGTGGATAAACACTCTGTGCAATTACAGCATCAATGTGCGGCAGCCGAGTGGTGATGATTGTATCAGGTTAACACTGCTTCTGAATAAACAGACCACAAAACACGGAGACTCAAGCACTTCCGTGCTCTGGGATGGCTGGGGAGGGGGAGGCTGGCATCCGGAGGCCCATGCCTGCAGAATGACTGCCATCCAGTCTGCGGAGAATAAGGGTGGAGGGACACGTCTAGATGTTCCCATGAATGGATCAGGTCAGTCTCGTCATACAGCACGTGAGGTCACTGCATAGTAGCTGCCACAGGTCACCCCTGCTCGTCCCGTCCCACAGCAGGGCAGCCAGCAGCGTCAACAGTTCCCCAGCCTTGTGGGCTGCCCCTTACACAGCCAGTACCCAGTGTAGATGCTGTGGGGAGCTGAGAAGGGTCTCCTGGGGTGGCCTCTACTGGGCATTCATCATTAACTGGGATCTTTGTCCAGGCGGGGTGGATGCCTGAAGACCGAGGAGCTCGCACACTGAGAGTTGGTTGTCAGTTCTGGGGCAGCAGAGGCTGCAGGATCCTGGGGAGGGGGGGCACGTGGCCAGCCAGCCTAGCTGACCTGGTGAGGTCCAGGCCAGTGACAAACCCTGTTTCAAAGGAGGAGTACGGCCTGAGGTGGTCCTCTGGCTTCCACACACAGGTGTACAGGTCGGTACGAGCACATACATTTATTTTTTAAAAATGTATGTGCAGCCGGGCGATGGTGGCGCACGCCTTTAATCCCAGCACTCGGGAGGCAGAGGCAGGCGGATCTCTGTGAGTTCGAGACCAGCCTGGTCTACAGAGCTAGTTCCAGGACAGGCTCCAAAGCCACAGAGAAACCCTGTCTTGAAAAACAAAAAAAAAAAAAAAAAAAAAAAAATATGTGCACTGGTGTTTGGCCTGCACATATGTCTGTGTGGGGGTGTCAGATCCAGGTGTGAGCAGCCATGTAGATGCTGGGAACTGAACCCGGATTTCCGGGAAGAACAACCAGTGCTCTTAACCACTGAGCCTCTCTCCAGCCCCTACATTTGTCTAAAAAAAAAAAAAGGCCTTAGTCAGGGCCACTATAACATAACTCCAGAGGAGCCTGGGAGGCATGTCCCTGGAGGGATGTAAAACCAGACCAGTGGGCACTGTGGTCTTCGTGTGTCCACACCCAGAGTCCTTCCTGATCCCTGTAGGGACACACAGTTCTCCACCCACTATGGGGACCAGCAACCTGCATAGTAGTGACCAGGGCTCCAGCTCCCAAATCCCGGCTGGGTGAGACGACCAGGTTTGCTGCAGCCCCAGAAGCCACCAGTCTTCAGGAGCAATGGAGGTTTTGAGTAACCCCACTGCTCTAGGTCCCTTTCCTGTTACCACGCTCATCCAGAGGCCCTTTCTCAAGCCTGCCTGTCCGGTTACATCAGAAGGGAGGGGCATGTCAACCTGCAGCCAGCCTGGAGGCCAGGCCCGAGCTCCATCCCGTAGTTTTTGACATGATGTCACTCTTCCGAGTGGCACTCAGATCTCAAATTGGTTACTAAATAACATACACAAATGGCACTGGGAGTTCTCATCTGGAACATTCTAGCCTCTCCGGTGGCCTTGCGCTGCATGCTCAGCTGATACCCACCAAGTCTATCTGATCATTTGAAATACGTTTCCCAAACCGTTGTAGCTCGAAGATCTCCTTGTCTCTCTTTGTAGCTGAACACTGCCTGTATGCCACGCTTCCGTTATCTGTTTCTCTGTCGATGAACACCACTTCAAGATGGTGCCCATTTCTCCCTCCTCAGCCCTGATGGCTGTTCTCTGTTCCCGTGAAACCATCTCCTGTAGATGTTGGCTGTGAGACCACCTGGGCTCAAAATCCTGCAGCTGGGAAGGAGTGCGTGTGTGGCAGGCGACACTGTTCTTCTACCTGGCTGTTGATGGACACTTGTTCCCGCCTCAGCCGTTGGGACCAGCATGCCATGAGGCCCCTTGAAACCTCCGCATCCTGGCACAGCACAGAGATGGTTCTTGCTGACCTCAAGAACAGTTTACCTGCTGAGGGGTGAGGCTGTCCCACTGAGAATGTGACCTCTGCCTACCAGTGCTGATGTCTGTCTTGCTCAGCCAGTATTGAAACTTTAAGGACCACAGATGACTCAGCCTTAAAGAAATTTGTCGCCAAGCGTGGTGACCTGAGGTCCAGTTCCTGAACACATGCCGGATGAGAAAACTGACCCCAACAGGCTGTCCTCAGACCTGCGCGCACATGTGTGCACACGTGCACACACACACACACACGCATACATTTGCATACAAATATGTAAATAAATAGATAAATATGCGGCTGGAGAGATGGCTCAGTGGTTGAGAGCACTGCCTGCTGTTCCAGCAGCCCTGAGTTCAATTCTCAGCACCCACATGGTGGCTCACAACCATCTGTAATGAGATCTGGTGCCCTCTTCTGGCCTGCAGGCACACATGCAGAAAGAACACTGTATACATAATGAATAAATAATTTTTTTTAAAAAAGAAGTATAAACCTTTAAGAAAAATAGATAAATATGCTTTATGATATTTCTCAAAAAATGAAAAGGCGGCAGTGGGGGAGCCCAGCCACAGACCACACACTCAGCATGCAGAAAGCCTCGGGTTCTGCTTCCAAACTCGACAATCCGCGCACTAAAGCAGTATAACCGAGCCCCGAGCCCCGAGCCCCCAGTCACCCCTTCCCTCTTCCCACATCCGTGTACATGTCTGTGTTCCCTCCTGATCTCTCGGTGCCAGGCACTGTCCCTGATGAAACCGGCTGGTGCTTCTGCCTCACACCTGTGTGACGCCTGCAGGATCTGGCCCCTCCCGCAGCATCCATCCTCCTGCAGAAACGGACATGCTGGAGAAGTGGCCTTACACTGAGCACGGACAAGGTTCCGGCAGCACTGTGCTCCTACCAAGGGGCTTAACCTTCCCCCCTCTGCAGCACACGCTGGTCCCCAGCCACAGTGAGTGACCTAGATGTTGTCTGGAAAATGTAGCCCAACACTGCTAGGTTCCAGAATGTTCTTTTGTTCCAGGTATGAAATTCGAAAGAAACAGTTTATATTATTCTTAATGGTGGGGGGAGCTGCAACCCTGCCTTCCCTTGACAAGCAGGAGCCTTGGTGGTCACTGAGTCACAGGATGATGGGGCAGACTAAGACGCAAGGTAGCATCGTCACTCACAAATGCCAGATGCCTGTGTGTGGTTTCCTCTGGGCCTCTGGGGTTTGGTTTTGTTTTAATTAGTTCTTTTTTCCTTTCTTTTCTCCCTCTCTCCCTCCCCCCCATTTCTCCTTTCCTCTGAGGGTTTTGTTTTGTTTTAATTAGTCCTTTTCCTTCCTTCCTTCCTTCCTTCCTTCCTTCCTTCCTTCCTTCCTTCCTTCCTTCCTCCCTTCTTCCCTCTCTCCCTCCCTCCCCCCCTTTCCTTCTTTCCTCTGGGGGTTTTATTTTGTCTTAATTAGTTCCTTTTTTCTTTCTCTTTTTTCCTTTTTCATCGCCAAGTGATTTTGTGTCCTCATTTGATCTCGTGTTTAGCCCCAGGCTGACCTGGAATTCCTGGTACCATCCCTCAGTCTGCCAGGGGCTGGAGCCTGCGCACTCCTTTGCGATCTCCGTCGGTGAGGGGCAAGACAGTTCCCAGCAACTTTGCCAACAAAGAACAACAATCTTCATCCCGTGAGAGCTTTGCGTGATGCAGAGATGCTGGACACACGAAACACAGGTGAACACTTCTAGAATGTTCTGTAAAGTCACTTTATCGTCCCGTGACAGGACACTGGCAGAAAACACATGTCTCCTGTGTTGTGGCAAATGAATATACTTGGAATTCTTCCAGTTCCTACCAAAGGAAATGAAGGCTCAGAGAGGCTGAATAACTTGTCTGAGATGCCACAGCGCTGAGAGACAAGGCTCAGGGCTCAGCCCAGCTCTGCTTGGTGCCCAAACCAGCTGCTGTTCACAGTTCTTCTGGTCTCATCTACTTAAACACCTCACTTTCCTGGGAACAGCTAAAATCAAGCCATCCCACCCCCACCCCTAAGGTGCCTGCGGTTCTCTGTGGCCTGGTGACAACCATAGCAGGGACGATATGACAGTTTGGCTGTTAGCGAAACACACAGAAAGATAGACAGGCCAAGGCACAGTTATGTGTGCGATATCATTTGCCTCCGCAGGGATCAGAAGCTGCCCATCCGAGATGCTCAGAGGCTGGCCTGTTGGCTCCTTGGATTCTCAAGCTGGCAGCTTGGTTGCTTTCCTCTGCGAGCCGTCACCATTCACTAAGACGCTCCAGGTAAGAGCCTCCTCTTGGAGCTGGGGTGAGCATGGTGGTTCTGAGCAGGAGACCTGGTTCTTTAATTCCCAGGTGAGCGCGGTGGGTCTGTGTGTTGGAGACGACCATCCCAGGGTGAGCCTCACAGGCCAGGGCGGCACTGCACACAGGGGAATAGAGACAAACACATGGTTCCAGGGTGAGAGCACACGGGCACCACCATGCAGTTCACCAGCACCATCTGGGCATGAGTCACCCCAGCGTGGCCCCCTGGCAAACCAAGGCCAGCAGCATTACCCTCCCTGCCCCCCATAGAGCTCTTTAAGCCCTGAAGCCCGGTGACCTAACAGGAGGAGGTCATTGAGCTGGGAACACAGCCAGGAGCGAGCCAGTGCATAAGATGAACCAGGCACCCCGCCAGCTGGTCGCATGGCCAGGGCTCTGCTGCTCCCTCCAGGGAACCCAGTTCCTCTGTGGGGATGAGGGTGTGGGGGCAAGGTAAGTTTCCACATCCTCTCCAGGGCCTCTGGAGATGGCAAGCCTGGCTGGTGAGGTCACTGCTTCTCCTGTGGCTGCACAGCACAGAGGGAGGCCAGAGAGACAGGTGCCTGTGCACCTTCTCATGGACAGGATCCCTCTGCTCTGGAACCTCAAGGCTTCCAGAAGCACACCTGGGGATAATGTTGCTGCCATTTTTAGGAGAAACATTGTCAAATCTCCAAGGAAGGCCTGGGCGCATTGCATGTCCCTGTGGTGCCTCTGAGGTTTGAATCAGGGACCCACCAGGGTCTAAGGAAGCTTAGGAGCCAGCTGTGAGCTCAGCAGTCCTGTCTGAGGGCTGTGAGCACTTCCTCACCAGGAGGGAGTGATGAGGAGAAACATGGTGGTTCTCATCCCACCTGAGACCAGGCCACGGAACTTCTTAGTTGTTGCCAGGAGCAAGGCCACCACAGACCCAGAGGATGCTGATCCCAGAGGAAGGCAGAGGACTTTGGGGTGGACACTGTACTGGGCGGGTGCTGTAGGCTGGTGGCTGCCTAGAGTAGGTGGAGCCTAGTGGTTCAGCTTGTCACCCAGCACTCGGGAGGCTGAGGCAGGAAGATTATTGCAAGTTCAACTGGGCGGTGGCGGCTCACGTCTTTAATCCCAGCACTCAGGAGGTAGAGAGGCCATCTCTGTGTGTTCGAAGCCATTCTGGTCTACAAAGTGAGCGCTATTGCTGGGCGATGGTGGCGCACGCCTTTAATCCCAGCACTCGGGAGGCAGAGGCAGGTGGATCTCTGTGAGTTCGAGACCAGCCTGGTCTACAGAGCTAGTTCCAGGACAGGCTCCAAAGCTACAGAGAAACCCTGTCTCGAAAAAAAAAAATTTAGCAAAGTGAGCGCTATTATATATATGACAGCCAGCAGTATTATACAGAGAAACCCTGTATGGACAGCAAAATAATAATTATTATTATAATTATTATTATTATAAAGATTGCAAATTCAGCCTGACCACATAGACTATTAATCTGGGCCGGGCACAGCCTGATGGTAAAGTCACGCACAGACCAAGTTCAGCCACCAGCCCAAGAAATATATTAGATATATTAAAGATATTCTACACCAGGCATGAGAGACAGTGCCTGTGATCTCTACGTCCTGGAGGGAGGGGAGCTGAGGCAGGAGGATTTCCACAAATTCAAGGCCAGCCTGTGCTAATGCTCTGCACGCTAAAATACAAACACAACTGCGGTCCTGTTGCATCCGTGCCCGTGAGGGGTTTGTTCTAGCCAGCTGGATTTTATGGGTGCCACCAAGCATCTAACTGAATCCCCTTGAGCGCATTGAGTTCACTAACAGACACACTTGGTCCAGGAGCACTTTAGTTATGGCGAGGCAGAGGGACGGTACATTTACAAACTCAGGAGGATTCTCTTGAAACGTTCCAAGTCCAAACTCCTGACACTGCATTCTGGGTACTCCCCTTCCTCAACCATATACTTAAAAATGCCTGCCTGCCTCGGTGGATGAGAACGCTTGGGGACCAGCCTGGGGACCTGTGGGGACCAGCCTGGGGACCTGTGGGGACCAGCCTGGGGACCTGGGTTCCAGCCCACAGAAAAAGGTGGAAGGAGAGAATCAACTCTGTGAAGTTGTGCTCTGACTTCCTAACACACTGTGGCATGCACATCCACACATACACAATAATATAACTAAAAAATAAATAAATAAGTGATTAGGTGTGGCACGTACCTATAACCCCAGCTTACAGGGGGTGGAGGCAGGAGATTCAGCAGATCAAAACATCTTCAGCTTCAGAGCGGGTTTGACGCCAGCCTGGGCTACACTGGGACCCCCTACTCCGAATTCTTCTGTAAGAGAAGCTAGTACACCCTTCCACCTGGGCTCAAGGCGCCTCCTCAGACAGCATGCCACGCTCTTGCCCCAGCACCCAGTGTCGTCGGCTTCCCATGTGACACCTGTCCCTGACCTGACTTCAGGATGTGGGTCACCCAAGGGTCACTCCAGGAGGCTGCCCCAGCCTGTAGATCTGTGACAACTCAGCAGGCAGTTCTAGGTACCTATGGCTGTCACACAGGTCTAGCCAAAGGGTAGCACCCTGGCCTTGTCCACAAAGCCGGAAGGGAAGATGTGCCCATTCACCACAGCCGCCTGCTGCAAACATCTCACACTTCCCCAGGAGCCCCACGCACGCCCAATTCGGGCAGTCATAAAAACCCTGCAGAAGTCGGTAGACCTGCCTGCCACAGGCAGAGGTGTCTTCTGTAGACTGAGAACAGTGGTGGGGCCTGGCAGGGGCTACCTGCCTGCAACATCATCTGGGAGCAACAACCAGGCATATGACACCACCCTACACACACACGCACACACACGCACATGCACACACTCACAGCTGTCCCCCGGAGGTTGCCTGTGCCTTCTTTGCAGAAGGCTGAGTAGAGACTGGTCATCTCGGCAGGTGACAGGACAGAACAGAAGCCATGGCAATGCTGGCTGAAGCTGGAGGTTCTAAGTTGTCCCTCTCCATGTCCTGCTATTTGCTGGCCACCTTGTTCGGCCTAGACCCTAGGCTGCCCCCTGCCTGCAAACAGGATGTGCTGGGTTCCTCACGCCTGAGAGTCTGGGACCTTGGCATCCAGAGGAACCACTGCAGCTGGGGATGTGTTCAAAACCCACCAGGGGACCGATGAGATGGCTTCAGCAGGTAAAGGCGTTTGCCGCAGAGCCTACAACCTGAGTTCAATCCCCGGGACCCACAGACGGAGAAAGCCAAATCCTGCAAATGGTCCTCTGACCTCCACGTCTACACCGTGGCATGTGTGCATGTACAACTCACACACACACACACACACGTACACACGCTGCTCCAGCTGAATTTGACTTTTGACCTGCAATTTTCTAGCTAGTTGTGGATTCAAAATTGTTTTAAACATTGTGTGTGTGTGTGTGTGTGAGACTGTGGCCTTGGCCACACAAGTGCCATGGTGTATGTGGAGGTCAGAGGACAATTAATGAGACTCGGTCTGACCTTCCGTGTGGCTCATGGGCTCAAGCTCCAGTTGTCAGGCTTGGTGACTGAGGTATCAAGCTGGACATATTGGACATCTGGAGACTTAAGCTACTAAAGCCATCCTCCTGTCCCCCGCCATGCCTTATTTAACAGGAATAAAGGCACAGCTGAGCCGAAGTTTTAGCCACTCCTGGGAGCAGTGGTTAATGGGCAACAGTATCTGAACATGCTTGGGGTCCAGCTCTTTTGGTGGGGGCTCTCATCCCCTAGTCATGGGGACCACCCACAAGTCCCCAGAAGGAGGCCTTACCCCGTAACTGCTTCAAGGTTTGTGTGACTATGGGGAAGTCTGTGAGTTTGGCTGGCCCAAAGCAGTGGCCCCTGGCTATGCCCTTTGGTGGGTGTGTGGGAAATACTGTCAGTGAAATGGGGGGCTCTCCATTCACCATGTCACTGTGTGGAGCAACCCCACAGCCATCTCACTGTGACCTCTGTCACTGTCCCCACTCAGGACAACTAATGCCTTCTGTGCATGCACCCTTCTACGCCATGGGGCCCAGGGGGCTGAGTTCTCACCTGCCACCACCCTCCTCTGTGCCTGGAAATCCCAGGTCTACCCCAAACCCTATGACACCTGGTGGTTGCATCCATGCCCCTGGGTCATGAAGTCTTTGTGCACTTGCCTTCATCCCTCTGTGGTGGCTGTTCCTGGGACACGGGCTGAAGGACAGCAGCTAAACTGTCCTCCTGGCGGTTACCCTCCTCTGTCCTGTCCTCATTGACGCGCACCCGGTCTGCACAGCTGCCCCTTGGCACCCCCACCCCCATCCAATGACGACAGAAGTCACACCTCTCCACCAAGCCTTGCCTGAGCGGCCCGAGTATGAGCCTCAGATGGGTCCTGAGGCTCCAAGGTGAGGCCATTTGTCATGGGGCTGGAGCCACTTGGCCCACTGGGGTCCCCTCCCTCAACCCCAGGCTCTAAAGGCGAGGCACTGAGATCCTTGTGTACATTAAAACGCAGGAGCCTCCATATGTCCAGAAACAAGCAAACTAGTCTGGCCTAAGTGGTCTGGCCCAGGGATGCCTTTGGAGGTCACAGCCCTACTGTGCACACCAGACCAGGGTCTGAGCCTAGATCCAGCCCCACACTTGCTGGGGACGACTTTGACCCTCAGCGATGTCTTTCTCTGTGCGAACAGCAGAGTTGGGCTGTCTAACCATGAGGGGCTTTCATGCTTGTCTGGAAGCGGGAGGGGGAGGTACCCCTTCACACACACTCCAGACCCTTTCATCAGCTCTATGATCCTACCTACCTCTGCACACAGCTGGGGGCTCCCAGCTTGGCTCATGTTGGGGCCACCCTGAGTAAAAATGACCTATACCCCACACCTCCCACTGACTGATGGAATTTTCTTCCTTGTGCTATTGCAGCCCTGGGGGATTTGGGCACCAGCGAGAGTGGACAGCTGGAAGGCAGTTTGCCTCTCCTTCCCTGCCTTGTCAGCACCGAGCAGTGGCCCGGGGTTCTGCTGAGTCAGTGTGGCTAGGCTGGGTCTTGGCTCTGCGGCACCTGCCTGGGCCGGTCCCCTGATGGAGGCTCTTCTCGCTTCATTTCAAATTTCACCCTGTGTAATGCTGTACCCCACCCTGTGTTTATCACCCTGCCTTTCTGTGCATCCCATGGGTGCAGGTGTCCACGGGGGAGGAGGGAGAGAGGAGGGGACCCCACAGGGCTAGGAAGGAGGAGGCCGGCTCAGTCCACAGAGGGGTGGTTTCGTTTTCACCTTGTAGGACAGCTCTGGACCCCTAGATACAGTCTCAGCCTCCCGCTGACTGCCAGGATGGCAGTCACCCCAGCCATGGTCTCCACTCCTGGGCTCCTCCTCCCTGCACCCATTTGTAGTCTGTTACAGAGAACCCGTGAGGAGCGCTGCCCCTGAGTCCCAGGGCCAGCACCCCTGAGTCCCAGGGCCAGCACCCCTGTAGTGCACATCTCACAGTATACTGCAGAGTCCCGAGGGGAAGTGTGTTGGACCCCATTCCTGCTCCAGAAGTCCAGTGGGGACCTGGCCAGAGGTGTGGCTCCACTGTGGGAGAGCAAGCCATGCATGCTGGGAGCAGGGGTTCGTCTCCAGCTGTAAACACCAGGCTATGCAACACTGACCTATAATCCTAGCTTGCCAGAGGCAGGAGAATCAGAGGTTTGAGGTAATTTTCTTTTCTTTTTTTAAAGATTTATTTATTATGTGTACAGTGTTCTGTCTGCATGTACACCTGCAGGCCAGAAGAGGGCACCAGATCTCATTACAGATGGTTGTGAGTTACCATGTGGTTGCTGGGAATGAACTCAGGACCTCTGGAAGGGCAGCCTTTAACCTCTGAGTCATCTCTCCACGAGGTCTTTTTCAAACGCGCAGTTAAGAGTTCAAGGCCAACCTGGGCTACCTGAGACTTCCTCCAGGGTTGTCATGCTCCGTGGAAGGGAGGAGTAACCATTTGTATCATGGGTAATATGTCCTGTGAACTTCTAGGTTGTCACAAAATGGTCTGAAGAAGTGTTTTCCATTTTCTTATCTGCTAGTTGGGTCACCCTGGTGGCTGAAGGCACCTGTCAGCAGTCATGGGCTAGTGATGGGACCCAGCAGGACTTGGTTACAGGGTGAATGGGAGCTGGAGATCTGAGCCCCTCGAGCCTCAGTTTCCACATCTTTGGCATGGGATGAAGGTGGAGTGCCTTCCCATTTGACCATGCTGGCTGAGATAATTTAAGGAAAGTCACTGACTCATGGAGACCCTCCTTGTCCAGTAGCTCCTCCCTTACCCTCTGCTGGGACCACATATGTGACCCGGGCCTTGGAAGTAATAGAAAAGGAAGAATGTCCCCCTGCTGTGAAATATTTAACTATGCAAAGATGTGTTGCATTTAATCATGTAAAGATGTGTTACTATGGTTTATCCTGTGGAATGTTACTTTAACTGTGTAAAGGTTGTTACATTTGTTTCTGCTGTGGAATGTTACTTTAACTGTGTAAAGGTTGTTACATTTGTTTCTGCTGTGGAATGTTACTTTAACTGTGTAAAGGTGTGTTACTTTTGTTTATGCTGCATTTGTTTAACTATGTAAAGATGTGTTGCTGCTTCACCTTGCCTGCCTAAGGCACCTGATTGGTCTAATCAAGAGCTGAACAGCCAGTAGCTAGGCAGGAGAGAGATAAACGGAGATGGCAGGCAGGCAGGCAGGCAGAGAGAATAAATAGGAGGAGAAATCTAGGCTCAAATGAGAAAATAAGAAGGCGAAGAGAGGGAGAAAGAGAGGGAGGGACACACCCAGGGCCAGATGTCAAGTAACCATCAGCCAGCCAGACTCGAGAAACAGTGAGAGTAAGCTACGTGGAAGGAAGAAAGGCAAGAAGCCCCAAGGCAAAATGTAGATAAAGAGAAACAGGTTGTGTTAAGAGAGCTAGTTAGAAAGCCTAAGCTAGGCCGAGCATTCATAACTAATAAGTCTCTGCGTCATGATTTGGGAGCTGGTTGGTGGCCTAAAAGTCTGGTTTACACCCCCAGCCAGCATATTTTTGTGTCTTCAAATATGATCGTGACCGTGGCTCAATCCGATCTTTGCACACCAATGTTTGCAACAGAGTGAGTCACAGCAGTCAAAAGATGGAGCCCACTGAGTGCCTGTCATCCAGAGGAAAGGAGCAATAGAGCATGCTACAGCGTGGATGAACCCCAAAACACACGTTACGTGGGATCAGCTAGGCATGGAAGGCTACCTCACACACAACTCCATTTACACAGAAAACCCAGAGTCCGTAAGTATTAAGGAACGAAGGGGAGGGAGGATTCTAGGGTCATGGCTGAAAATGTGAGGTGTCTTTAGGAATAAGACATTTAAAAGTTGCGGCAGTAATGGTCACACGAGCCCCGGGGGAGAAACTAGAACCGCCCAGGTTGCCCATTGTCATCAGGGAAATCAATGAAAGCACACATCCTCCGCCAGTCTGCCTCAGAACCATCCAGAGTTCGGACTTGAAATGTCCACGTCCCGACATCTGAACTGCGATGTCTGGACATGGGAATCAGAGTTTTAAGAAGAACCTGAAGCAATCTGCACACACACACACACACACACACACACACTCATTCACTCACACACAAAGCAGAATCAACACCTGGATCAACAACCCTGTCCCCACCATAGCCACAACCCTGGGGGTCTTACAGGCTCAACTCTGTCCCTGTCCCTTGTTCTTTTTGTTTTATTTTGTGCTGCTGCTGTTCCAAGTCACAGCCAGCTTTGTGGCTTAAAAGAATACAGTTTATTTTCTGTTTCTGGGAGCTGGGGTCTCAGTGGGCCAAGCAAGGCGCAGGTTGTATTTCTCTAGCAGCCTGGGGGCAGGGGTCTGTCTTCCTGCATTTTTCAGACGCTAGAGGCTGTATTCCTTGGCCCATAGTCCCTTCTTCCATCTTCCTAGCCGGCCATGGCTGGCTGGGCCAGTGTCCCATCTCTTGCTACTCCCTTTTCCCTGGACAGGGCCCCCGTTGTGCTTACAGAGGACCCATCTGGAGGGTGTGGGGGGGAGACCCGTCTGGACAGCACAGAACAGCCTCAAGGCTTCTCTCTGCAGCCCTGACTCCCTACATTCACGACCCATCAGTCCCAGGTGTGAGGGAATAGGATGGCGCCTTGGGGGTTTCTGGTGATGGGGGAGGCTCCTCAGAGCCCCTCACAGGAGAGCCACCTGCACCAACCCATGTGCCTTGGCTCTCGAGGACTCCCGTCCTTGACCCCAGAGCTCAGTAGATGGACAGTGAATTTGAAATGGATCCTGGGCCCTGGCCACATCTCTCTGCCTCTCAACTCCAATGCGGATTTGAAGCCCATCCAGGAACAAGCCTCCATTTGCCGGGCCGGCTCCTAGGATTGGTCACTATTTATAATTGCGTGATAATGGAGAAGTACACTCAAGCCGCCCTCCCCAAGGAGACCCGCTCTCCTATTTTTAGGCCCCCTGGCCCATGGAGTTGTGTCCTTTTGAGGTCTGTCTGTCCAGGAATTAAGGAAAAGATCCTGGGGGCTCAGTGATCCTGCAACCTGGAGGGGTTCGGGGTTGGGAATGAGAGGTCTGAGGTCGCCACCCAGAGGGACCACAACCCAGGTCGACAGGGCGACTTGGGGGGGGGGTTCAATGTCCCTGGGGATGGTAGCAGGGACTCCTAAGGTCCCCCTGTTGAGCTCTGGCCCCAAATCAGAGCGTGGTTTAATACAAAAGGGTCTGGTGAGAGTGGGAACTGAGTCTGTTCTTGACTAAACTAAAGAACTTGACTGCACTCACGAGGCACGGGAGTGCACCACAGGGAGCTCCCTCCCTTGTTTGAGAAAGGATCTCATGCAGCCCAGGTTGGCCTTGAATTCTGTGTAGCCTAGGATGGCCTGGTTGCTTGACACTCTCCTTGCCTCCACTTCCCAAATGCTGGGATTATAGCAGTACTCCACCATGCCTGGTTGATGCTGGGCTGGGGGTGGAACCACGTGGTGCTGACAGCCTCAGACCCCTTCCTTCTCAGGGACAAGGTCTCACTTGTATCCCAGGGCTGCCTGTGCGTCCCCAGCAATCCTCCTGCCTCAGTCTCCTGGGTCTGGCATCACAGGCCTGAACCAGAACACCCGTGTCCTTGGAAGCATTTGGCAGGAGCCTCAGTGATGGCTTCCTGACTGGCAAACTGACTGTAGTCCCTTCTGATTTCTTGGAGTCAGTGGTCTGTAGGCTAAGAGTGCTCTGTGCCCGGTGGCGCATGCAAACCTTGCGAGTCACCCCACCCTCACAGGATCATAGAGGTGGCTGCTCAGAGTTCAAATCTATGTTCTGATTCTAACTCAACTCATTAGGGTCTCCCACCAATTAAACAGGGATGTACCTGGTGTCTCTCAGGCCCCTGAAGCATGTGGTACTCACTGGAGAGCTGTGATGGCTCCCCACATTGCTTGTTTTCACAGTGGGGGTCCTTAGGATCGCCCGTGCTCCTGGCTTTCCATGGCCAATGCACAGATGCCGTCACAGTCCATGGCGGAATATGCCAGGTATGAGCTGGCCTATGCAGTTACATAGAAGGGATCCGGCAAGCTCCTGGCTGAGTTACTGCTGCCCTGAAATCGGCCCTGTGGGACGTCTACATTGTGTAGTCACTGATGGACTTCCTAGAGGGCCACTAACCAGCAAAGTCTGGGTGTTTACTGCGGGCATTGTCATTTCCGTCACTTGGAGCAGATGAATCGTTATTTGACCCTGGAAGCCACTCCAGGAAGACAGCACTGTTGCTCCTGACACCTTACAGATGGGGAAACTGAGGCTTCAGGAGGTGAAGTCACCTGCCAGGACAAGCGTGATCCCACAGCAGGGCCAAAGGCTTGACATCTCTGGGCTCAGCTGCTGCTGGTTTCCTAGGGACCAGACTTGCAAATCACGCAAGCAGGCACAGAGACAAACAGGTTTGTCTGCCTCTGGCTTTTAGCTCCTCGGGGGACCTGTGCCCCCAAGGAGAGGCAGTTACCTGGTGACAGAGACAGCCCTGGGGAGAGAAGTCGCCCTGTGTTGCAGCAGGAGGGAGCCCTCCTGGCTCCTTGCAGGGCAGCCACACCCAATGTCACGCTCCAGACTCAGTCCAGCCCGAATGACGCCAACAGGAGCATTGGTAAAATTGAACGAAAGCGCTGGCGTCCTGGACCAGCGGCAGCAGGCTTCGTGAGGACCAAGCCCTGCTGGGTGCTCACATCGCTGCCTGCCGAGGGCGGGGGTGGGCGCTGCTGCGGCACCCACGCAGTTTCCTGGAACCATCTGTCTCTGTGGGGCTACAGGTGGGGACAATTATGGACTCAGTTTGGACATTCCGATCTCTGCAGTCCTCCTGAGAGCCCACGCCCACCCTCTCTCCCTCCCAGTCCATCTGGAGTGAAGTGATATCTTGTCCTTGTTTGCAGCGTAAAACCCAATCAGGCTGGGCGGTGGTGGTGCACACCTTTAATCCCTGCACTCGCGAGGGAGATCTCTGTTGGAGGCCAGCCTGGTCTACAGAGTGAGTTCCCAGGACAGGCTCCAAAGCTACAGAGAAACCCTGTCTCGAAAAACAAAAACAAACAAATAAAAACCTTGTCAGGACCCTGCACACAGTAGGCCGTCAGCAAACGTGCACTAAATGAGTTAACAAACACCCAAGTTAAACTCGTCACTCTCTTTCCCGACTCCTGAGGACTCCTCGCATTTGGGGGTGGGGGACTCTCCTTGGCGACCACACCCCAGCCTTCCTCTAGGTGGCTGGTGTCTTGCTTAAGAGCAGCTGGGAAAAACAGGGGGATCCCTGAGAAGGCCTCTCTGAGGATGTCTAGGAGGAAGAGGGAGTCTGGGTAGAAGGATCGAGCCGGCAGGAAAGGCATTGTCAGTTCGGGGTGCTGGGGGTACTGGGCAGGGGGGCCGCGACCCTGAGAATGCAGCCTCTGACAGGAAGCCCCAGCTGGAATCCAGACACAAAACTAAGTTGCAGAAAGGTATAGGTCATGGCGTGTTTTAGGAGCCCCAACACCCCGGGATCCAGGGAGCCCTTTCCAGACCTCCACACCCCACAAAGGTCTGTCCGGATTTTTCAGATTCTTGAGTCTACAGTCCCCCAGAAGCAGTCCAGCCCAGTCAGCAGCGATACCCCACAGCCAAGCTTCCCTGGCCGGGAGAGGTCTCCGTGAGCCCTGGGCAGCTGCAGGGAGGAGCCTCTGAGGAGGACCCTCAGGGAGGATCTTCAAGAGCTGACCCGCCTCCCCGGGGGAGGGGGCGCAGAGGGGACCTTAATCGGTTTTCAGCAATTAGGGGGGTTCTTCTAGCTCTGCCAGGCTCCGCGTTGCTGTAAGAACTGCCAGGGCTCTGGGTCCTGGTTGGCCACAGTCGGCTCCTGAGAGCCCCAGCACCAAAGAGCTGGGCCCACCTGCGTCCGTGACCCCAGCACTTCCAGCCAGAACAGACTTTAGCAGCTGGACCTGTCTGAGTGTCACCTATCTGGGCAGGGCATGGGTGGAGGCCCGCAGGGCAGCCTTATTCCTCTGGGTCCCTCCCTCATCTTCTGGATAGAATCCCACGGACCCCCACCCCCCCACTCTTTAGGCGGTGAACATCTCACGAGCCCCTAATGGTGGTTGGAGCAGCAGCAGGACTGGCCAGTGAGGACCGCCTACCTCACTACTTAGTGGATCTACGGGACCCACGGGTCCCACCTACTCCACTCTGCAGCTAAACTGAGGCCACCTGCGGGCGCGCCCTTCTCCGGGCGCCAGCCGGGTGCAGGGAGCGGAGGAGGGGCGGCTTTAGCCTAGGTTCGCACGCACTCTCTCCTCTGTCCTGCAGGACCCCGGGGGGTGGGCGGTGGGGTGCTGGTCGCGCTGCCCCCAACCCCACCCCGCAGGGCTGCGGCAGGGGCATGACCGAGTTGCGTTCTCCACTCCCCCACCCGGGCCCCCGCGGCCGCGAGTGAAACCGGCTAGCGCTAGGACCGCGCCGCTCCGCCCGCCCGCCCGCCGCTATAAGAGGCCGCTCCGTTTCCCCACGCGGAACCGGCTCCGCGCCTCGGTCCCCGCGTCCCCACCCGGCTCCAGTTCGGCGCAGTCCAGGCAGTCCCCGGCCTCCCTTCGAGGGGCGCCCCGGGCCCCGCTGCGCACCATGGGCGCTGCCCACTCGGCGTCCGAGGAGGTGCGGGAGCTCGAGGGCAAGACCGGCTGTGAGTACCGTACCGAGGCCGGGCACCCGCGCGGGGACGGTCGCCTGCATGCCCCCCGCTTCGCGCCGCCGCGCTGTGTGACCTTGGGCTAGTGGCTGGCCCTCTCTGTGCCTTGCTCTCCGGTTGCTTCAAATGAGTTCCCGCCCGCCCCTGTGCGGGAGATGCCGCCGAGAGGGGCTGGAGGGGACCCCGGACGGGGGCGGGGTGGGTGGTGGCCCGGGACGCAACGAGACCCCAGCCTCCCCCGGCCGAGGCGGAGGGCAGGGCGGAGTCGGGCAGGTGGCCGCGGCTGTGAGGGCCGGCGCCCCGGCAGCCCCGGAGACGCTGAGCGCGCGCCGCACCTGCAAGTCTGCGGCTGGCGATGCGCAGGGCGGAAAGTTTGCAAGTGGCGGGACCGGAGGAGCCGCGCCGCCCGCGGTGACCTTAGGCGGGGGTCACCCTCCCGCGTCCCCGCGCGTCCCCGCCCCCGGCTGCAGCCTTGGGCACCGAGCCCCGCGTCCTCCGAGCTGGCGCGCTCTCCCCGGACCGCAGAGGCCGGGAGGGGCGAGCGCGAGGAAGCGCCGGTCCGACTCGCGCTTGACCCTGGGCGTGGGTGGGCAGGCGCACGGGCAGAACCTGCTTTGCTAACCGGACGAAGCCGGTGTTAGCCCTTCCGAGGCGGTGTGACCTTGGGCCAGTCAGTTTAAGCCTCTAAGCCTCAGTTTGTCGCCTCTGTGGAATGGGTGGGTGGTAGCCCGTGAGAGCGCCAAACAGCGGCAGCTGCGGCGGGAGGCAGCTGCTGAGTTGAGAGCAGCCAGTCAGCAGCCACCCGAGAGGGGACCCCGCTGCCATCCGCCTCCCTAGAGCCGGTGAAGTCATAGAAAGTCCCACACTGCCGAGTGTCTACACCCGCGCACACAGTCAGCCCAAGTGTGGAGTGGATCCGGTTAAAGAGTCGTTTATATAACTCGCTAAGGGCGGCATCCGAACGGTCCGGTCCCTGCAAGAGCGGACTGTGGGAGCGCTGTCGGGAGTGTGTGCACACCGTGTGCAAGGCAAGCGCGAGTGTGTGCAGGCTGTGTGCAGATGGGAGTGTGTGCATACTGTGTGCGAGCAGGGGAGTGTGCATGCTGTGTGCAAGCTGGAAGTGTGTACACACTGTGTGCAAGGCAAGCAAAGTGTGTGCAGGCTGTGTGCAGGCAGGCGTGTGTGCATGCTGTGTGCAGATGGGAGTGTGTGCATACTGTGTGCGAGCAGGGGAGTGTGCATGCTGTGTGCAAGCTGGAAGTGTGTACACACTGTGTGCAAGGCAAGCAAAGTGTGTGCAGGCTGTGTGCAAGGTAAGCCAGAGTATGTGCACGCTGAGTGCTAATGGGACTGTGTGCGTGCTGTGTGCAAGTGGGCGTGTGTGCAGGCTGTGCGCAAGCGGGAGTGTGTGCAGCGCAAGTGGGCGTGTGTGCATGCTTCCTGCAAGCGGGAGTGTGTGCAGCGTGTGCACCTCTGTGATCCTGGACCCTCAGTGCCTCAGTCTTTCCAGTTCAGGAACCCCGGATCCGTGTCCCTCCCCCGAGTCTCACTTTTGTATTTCCTGAATTCACTTTACTGACCGCAAACCAAAAGTTTTATAATCACGACAACCCCCATCCCCTGCCGCCCTGCAGGCCCACGCGGGAGGCCCCGCCCACTTCTGACTCAGTTTGACCCTTGGCCAGTTGCTGCCCCAGCTGGTGCAGGTTGAACACCCCCCCCCCAGCCTTCTGGGGGAATTCCAACGGGCTGTGGGTTTGACAGTGATGGCCGCAGAGCATGCCGGGAGCCTTGTAAGTTTCCTGGGTTCAGCCTCCCACGGTGGCAGATGCTGGGGTGGCTTCTCTAGCTGCCTGGGCTCAGAACTCAGTCCAAAGGAGGCTGCGGAGGGGACCCGAGGTTACCCCCCGGGGACAGTGCTTCCTGGGGTCCTGCAGGCCTTGAAGGCGCTGGTGCCGTCTGGGCACTTTCACCCACTTGGCAAATCTTTATGGACCCGGGTTTTTGAGGATTTTGGAGGATGCGGCGGTGACCCAGAGACGCCAGTATTCTCAAACGGGATGCACAGCACAGAGATCTACCCCGTGGGTGTTATGTGCCGGGAACAAACAGTAGGAGGAGGGGGGTGGGGAAAGGCTGCACAGGTAACTAAGGAGCCAGCCATGTGACAGCGGCAGGAGCATTGGAGCTGCAGGTGCCAAGGCCCTGTGGCAGGAGGCAGCTGGTCATGTCGGTGAGAGTGGCTGAGGACACAGCAGTCCCCGAGGCTCAGGCTGCATTACAACCTTACGCTTCCTGTGCCTCAGTTTCCTGTACTGTCAAATGGACACAGCAATCGTATCTTCCTTAGAGGTGCAGCCCTCAGAGCTACCTCGACCTGAGTGTTGGTCCCTTTATCCCTGCTGTGTGCCCTTCAGTGGGTCGCTGCCTCTCTGGCCTCACCTCCAAGGGTTGTATGGACCTGAGGAGGTGACGTTAGCCGTTAGCGGGAAGGCACTGGATGGGCAGTGCCTGTGAGAACTTTTGGAAAGTGTCCCAGGATTGGGGTGGCCAGGGGGACATATTGCACTGGGGCTTGCTCAGTCCAGCACTTAGCACTTTAAGACACCCAGTAGGTCTGCACCCCCATTTTCAGGTGATGGTGATAAGGCCATTTCCTCCCACAAGGGAAACCGAGTCTCCAAGACAGACAGCATCTTGCCGGCAGCCCCACAGCCAGGAGTGGAGGTGGGGATGGAGGGTCTGGGTTCAGCGGCCTCTCTGACCTCCAGGGTAGGAACGGCTGCCCAGGGCGGACAGCTTTTCCTTCCTTTACCCTCTCTGCTGCCGGCTGGCTGCGTGCGTCTGTGCGCGTCTGTGCCATTGTCTGTCTAGAGACCCATCTCTTCCTCTGCGGTTCATATTTCAGATCTGACCTCCCTGTCTCAGGGCAAAGTTCCTGCCACTGTTTAGGGCTCTGAGAGCTGTTGCTCCCGTCCAGAAGACTGTCCTGCCTGGCCGCTCCCATGCAGCCTCAGTGAGCACACTCAGACCTGATCCTCCCTTCGTTCCTAGGCTCCTCCCGCCACCTCCTCAGTTCTGTCACCTGCCTCCCCCTAAAACGCGGGCATCCGTGTCCCTCCACTCCCCACAGAGTGGCAATGAGACCACACAAGGCTCACACGGGGGCAGGGGTGTCACTGAGTCCAGGGTCACCTCCCCCTACAGGCGTTGTCCATGCCAGCCCTGAGGCACCCCATGGAAAATGGGCCTGTTGGCAGCTTGCCTGTCTGCATAGGGCTCAGCAAGGCCCCCTTCCTCCACAGAGAGCTCACTCGGTGACTCATGGCTCAAGCCTCCCTCCTAGCCGAGCCAGCACCCACCTAGACTGTCGGTGAGCATTAGCCAGGGACCTCAGCTCGTCTTTCCACCCAGGAGGGACATCAGGCCAGGGCCATGGCCCTCGGGGACCCTGAGCTAGCCTGGGATACTTCCCCTGCCCAGTCCTGATGGAAGCCAGGCTGGAGGATGCTGGGAAAGGCCTGCAGAGCCAAGAAGCTGCCAGAAGCAGCAGAACCTTGGGCCAGAGCTCAGGCCTCATGGCGACATTGGCAGGCTCGTGACGTTTGTCCAGCACTAAGAGAAACACAGCTGTCAGTAAGGACATCCTGCCGTTCTGGAGCCTGCTGGGGACACTGCTGGCCCTTTGCATGGATGAGATCACAGAGGCTCTGCAGATGGATGAGGGGAGGGGAGAGCCGAGGCCAGTTGGGGCCTGGTTCCTTTGAGTTCCGTTGACCCGGGGGGGGGGTGAGATTTCTTATAGTCCTCTTTGTAGAGCTATGGTTGGAACCCAGGGCCAGCCTCGCACAGGTCAGACAAGTGCTCTGCCAGTTAGCTGCACCCCATCCCCCCTTTTAAGAATGTTTGATATAGTCTTCCCCTGTAGCCCAGACTGGCCTTGAACTCAGGATCCTCCTGCCTCAGCCTCCCAGGTTGCCAGCTCAGGCCTGTGTCATTGTCTGGGAGTGACCTCTGCCCATTGCAGGTCCTGGATGAGGGTGGGGGATGGGTGGGTTCTCTGCTCTTCAAGTTCAAGGGCTTGAGGTACAGGGGAAGCTGGCGGGGGTGGGACTGACACCTCTGGAGTCAGCAACCAACAGAAGCTTGAGAGCAGCCAGCCAGAGCCACTTCCGCATTAGTGGCCAAGGCTGTTGACCCTGGGGGCCCCCTTTCATGGAGCCCCTTCTCTCTTCCCAGCAGAAGGCTAAAGGAGAAGGGTATTGAATTTGAGGAGATCTTGTCTCTAGAAAACGGGGAGGAAGGGAAATTTTTTTTTTTCTAGACAGAGTTTCTCTGTGTAGTCTTGGCTGTCCTGGAACTCACTCTGTAGACCAGGCTGACCTCGAACTCACAGATATCCTCCTGCCTCTGTTTCCTGAGCGCTGGGATTAAAGGCACGTGCCACAACTACCTAGTGCCCAGCAGCTACTCCCCCCAGCCTTGGAAGTCAACCAGTCAGCTAGCTATCTTTGTAAGAGCTCCCTGAGGGAGGGTTCCTCCTCACGGCCACTTATAGACAACAGAGGTTTAGCTCAGGAAGTGACTGCCGTGGTCCTCTAGTGAGGTTTCAAATGGAGAGAGAGAGAGAGAGATTGAGATTGGGCATGCCAAAGGTGGGTCCCTGGCATGCCCAGGAGAGGTGAGCGTGGTACAGCCACATGCTGGTAAACTGGGTTGCATGGTTGCATTGGGCCTTGGGGCTGACAGGATAGGTTCTGGATGATATGGAATGTTCTAGAACTTGCATGTTTGGTGACAAGCAGTTAGGTTGGAGTGGGAGCTACTCCTTCTGTCTCCTGGGGGTTTCCAGGGTGGCTCACATCTGTTCTGAAGAGAGAGTTCTGTTGTCTGTGGGAGAGCAGGTGGCAGTGGCTGGACCTGCCGGCTTGGGGACCTGCAGTAATGAGCTCTCTGTGCATCTTCTTACCCCTGCTCTGTGGGCCACGTGTTTTGTTTTGAGCTAATACCCTGCTTTCCAGATGTATCAGGGACGTTAATCAGAGCTCAGGCAAACGGACCGGGTGGCGGACCAGCCGGACAAGTGCCATATATACGGGGTGGGCGCTCCAATGTCCCCAAAGCACTTAGGTCCCTGATATCTTAAACTAAAAGACTGGGGTCTTTGCACCTCTGAAGGACCCATTGCTCTAGGAAGAAGGTGGGGCTACGGCCCCAAGGGAGGAGCTGTCCCACCAGCCAGCCTGTCACTTGCTCCACTTTAATTATTCATAAAGCCAGAAGGTCACCTGGGCATTTCAGTTGGTGACAGCGGTTTTCTTCTGCACTAGGACAAAAAGGTCCTTTGTTGTCCTTGAGGAGTGACCTTTTTGGTTGGGCAGGCTGTCAGGAGTGGCCTTCCACTCACCTTGCAGGGAGGCAACAGGAAGTAGCTGAGGTCACCTCAGGGCCTGAGGTTCTCTAGAAGGGAGGGCGGGCAGCAGGGGCTTTGCAGATGAGGCTGAGCCCCTTCAAGAGGACCCTCGCTGTGCCTCAAGCCCCAAGTGTCACAGCTGGAAAAGGGGCCTAGGCAAGCCTGGGCTGAGCATCCATCTCAAAAGCAGAATGCTCCCAAGTACAAACTTCTGTGGTGTGACACCCCAAGTGGAAAATTCCTCCGTGACCTCACATAACAGTGCACTCAAGACACGTGCAGGGGAACTTCAGAGGGAACTCAGTGGTAGGACACTTGCCTAATGTGGGGGGCTTTGGGTTCAGACCCCAGCATCACGAAAACGAATCAAGAGATGTCTTAATAATCTTATATCAGGTCTCAGTTCATAGTGTGCTTGCTTAGTGTACACAGAGCCGTGGGTTCAGTAACCCAGTTCCAAATATGACCAGTGTGGTGGAGGCAGGGAGAGCAGAAGTTCAAGGTCATCTTCAGCTACACACAGAGTCTGAGGCTAGCCCAGGTTACGAGCCCCAGCCTGGAAACAAGTCAAAATATTATATAACATCAGTTTTTAAATTTTGGTTTTGTTTTTTTGCTGTAGCTTTAGAACCTGTCCTGGAGCTTGCCTTGTAGACCAGTCTGGCCTTAAACTCACAGAGATCCACCTGCCTTTACCTCCTGAGTGCTGGGATTAAAGGTTGCACCACCAATGCCCAGCATAAACTCACCTTTTTGTCTTGTCCTGGTCCCGTGCCTGAGATACTTCATCCGTAACAGAGTAAAACCCGAAATGGGCACAGTCCAAGGCTGTGAATCCTCCTAGTTACAGGGTGATGAACTTTTGAAGTTGGCCACATTCCAGTGTAAACAGTTTTTAAAATTATATCGGTGTGTGTGTGCACACGGGCACACGCGCGTGATCACTCCACAGCACAGGCTCGGTGGCAAGAACCTTTCTTCTCTACGCCATCTGACCAGCTCTGTGGGCAATTTTTACATCCACGTCCATAATTTCCTCATCTCCCGGCCCTGACACACCTAAAATGAACCGTTACCTCTGCCTTTGTGCTTAATTTTGTCTGGCTGTGTATTTTTGTTCTTGAAGTCTGCCTACAGGCTGGTCGATCACCCTTTGGGGCAAATACTTATTTTCACAAACACATTATGAATCTTCTTTCCTATCTAATACATTTCCCCATGGATTTCTCAGCAATGGTCCGCGAGTTATAAACTGGACTCTCTTTTCCTGGTGTTTATGAATGAACATTGAGCTGGGTATAAAATTTTAACTTATTGGATGATTTTCCCAACCCTGCTCCGAAATTCTGTTTTGGGTTGCTATTGATAAATTAGGTTTTGTCTAATGGCTTTTTGTTGTTGTTATTGAAACCTATTTTTCCTCTGTTTTAAAGTTTGTAATGCTGTTTTTTCTGTTGTTGTTACTTGCATTTTTTTTAAATTCTGACAACTGTCTGGGTACCACACACTTAAAAAAATAATTTATTTAACTTTATTTTATGTGCATTGGTGTTAAGTTGTCAGATTGCCTGGAACTAGAGTTCCAGACACTTGCGAGTCACCATGTAGTTGCTGGGAATTGAACCCAGGACCTCTGGAAGATCAGCCAGTGCTCTTAACCGCTGAGACATCTCTCCAGCCCCTGTGTTGGTGTTTTAGATAGGATCATAGCTGGGAATGGTTTATGCTGTTTCATTCTAAAGGACATTCATGTTTTCTCTCATGAAAATGTCTCCTGATGACCTCTCAGTGGTCCCGACATCCATGGGTTGGACCTTCTTGCTGTCCCCTGACCTCTTGACCCTTCCCTTGTGTGTCTGCATCGCTCTGAGGGACACTCAGCATCATCTCCTTAGGTCTGCCCTTCGATTCACTAAGTCTCTCTCCAGCAAGGTCACAGCCTTACCCTCTGTCCTGGCTGGTTTTATGGCAACTTGACACAAGCTAGAGTCATCTGAAAAGGGAGCCTCAATCGAGAAAATGTCTTCATAAGATCCAGTTGTAGGGCATTTTCTTAATTAGTGGCAGATGGGGAGGGCCCAGACCATTGTGGGTGGGGCCATCCCTGGGCTGGTGGTCCTGGGTTCTATAAGAAAGCAGGTTGAGCAAGCCATGATGAACAAGCCAGTAAGCAGCACCTTCCATGGCCTCTGCATCAGTTTCTGCCTCCAGGTTCCTGCCCTGTTGGAATCCCTGTCCTGGCTTTCTTTGATGAACAGCAATATGGAAGTGTAAGCCAGATAAACCTTTTCCCCCTCAAGCTGCTTTGGTCTTGGTGTTTCATCGTAGCAATAGGAACCCTGATTTAGATACCCTTTAAGATTTTAAATTTTGTTTTGCTTTGTTTTTTTTTGGGGGGGGGGGGACAAGGTTTCTCTGTGTAGTTCTGACTATCTAGGAACTTGTTCTGTAGACCAGGATGTCACTGAGCTCACAGAGATTCGCTGCCTCTGCTGGGTGCTGGGATTGAAGGTGTACACCACCACGGCCTGGTAAACTTTTAAATTCTAATTACTTTATAAATCGCTTATGGGTTCATGCTGTAGGGTTTGAGCATCCTCTTTGGTTCCTTTGCTTTGTATGGTTGACTTGATTCTGGGTCCATCTTCTGCGTCCCTCCCAGTGGCAGGGCTCCTGTGCGCCCCAAGTCACAGAAGTGATTTCCAAGGCACCATTGCATCTGTTGTGCTAAGTACTCCGGGGTTCTCATCAGTCTGCAGACACTCTGTATATGAACTTCTCAGTGTGGGACACGCCTCCCTCTTCTCCCTCTTCCCCTCTTCCCAGCAGAGGCCATGCCCAGGCTGGAGAAATGTTACTATCTGACCCACCTGACACAGATGGCTACTCTTTACATTTCGATGTTTTGTGTGGTCCTGGTTTAAGCTTACATAGATTAAGGCCAGGAGGGTCTCTTGATGGGTTTCAAGCCCCCACGTTTGGTCATCAGGACTTGTAGCCATTCTAACACGATCCGGCGGCTTCTGTTCATCACCCTGTGGGGGTCTCAGTCTCTCCTTGCTTCAGACATCTGGGTGTGATCTTGTTCTACAGCCCAGGCTGTCCTTGAACTGGAGATCCTCCTGCCTCAGCCTCCTTGGTGCTGCTGGATTTGCAGATGTGTGCCGCCAGGCCCTGCTCAGGAAAAGCCCTTTCTTCTAAACTTAGTACAATATTAAGGTGTTTCCTGGATTTCCCCATTGGCCACGTGTTTGGAGTGGCAGGAGCCGCCTGTGCTAGCCCTCAGAAGCAGGACCAGTTCTTTGACATCTTTCCATGCACATGAGGTAAGCTACCGCCACTCCATTCAGCCTCAGGATAAATCTGGAGCTGAGATGGTTCTGAAGGCGAAACTGAGCTGTCTCTTGGATGCTGTGCATGCGTGGCACCTGGAGGTTGCCCCACCCTTCTATATCATCCCACTCTAATGCAGAAATGTAAAATGCCGCTTGCTCTAGCACACGGGGCACAGAACGTGGCAGGAGGAACAAATCCTACCTCTGCTGTTCTGAGCTGTGTGACCTCCAGCGAGCCACACTGCCTCTCTGATCCTGCCTCCTGAGCAGGGAAGGGGGTGTGCTGCCATTGGCACTGTTGGGAAAGCCGAGCTGTCGCCTGCCCAGCCCTGGCTCAGCTCCTGCCTGTGAGTCAGGCTGTCACCCTCTCTATTCCTGCTATAAGGCGAACAGTTAAGAGCCAAGCAGGGCTGGGGAAAGGCGGGCACACCCCACCTGTAGTGCTCAGAGCCACTCTATTCCACTCAAACAGTTTTCTGTGTTGTCTCATTTGCTCAGAGTGCAGGGTATGTGTCAGAGCAAAAGCAACCCACCCAGCACATCCCCTCCACCAAGGGTGTGTTCTGTGCTGAAGAAGCCCACAGAGACCCCAGCGGGACCCTTGGTGCCGGAGGTGACCACAGATGGTGTTTCCCTGCTGATGTGGGCTGGGCTGGCTCTGCCCCGGGGAATCTGTGGCTTTTGTACTGGGCTGACATCTATGCGAAGCAGGTCCGAGGGTCTGTGTTCCCTCCTCCCTGTTGGTCTGAGGGTCTGCGTTCCCTCCTCCCTGTTGGTCCGAGGGTCTGCGTTCCCTCCTCCTTGTTGGTTCGAGGGTCTGCGTTCCCTCCTCCTTGTTGGTCAGAGGGTCTGCATTCCCTCCTCTTTGGTCTGAGGGCCTGTGTTCCCCCTCCTTGTTGGTCTGAGGGTCTGTGTTCCTGTCTCCCCTGTTGGATTGGAAAAACCACTTCGAACAGTCAGGCGCATCCTTGGGAGGCTTCAGAGTCCATGGCAATATGGTGGGTGCACGCCAGGGCTGCGGCTGCCGAGGCGCTGGCAGGTGGAGGGAGGGTGTTCGTGAGAGGGCAGCTGGTAGGATCCCCTGCGAGGAGGCTCAAGGCTCCGGAAGCCCGGCCTCCCTTCCCAGTCCTGCATTAGTCACTGCTGTGTCTGGAGCCCCAGGTGGCCTCCCTGTGGAGCCCAGAGGCAGCAGAAAAGCCCTGCAGACTGGAGTGGCTCAGGGCACAGCCAGCCTGTCACAGCCAAGCTGATGACTCTTGTTCCTCTGCTGAGATTTGGAGCTAAGTAGACAGTGATTTTTCAATTGGGACCAAAGTTCGTGTGACATAAAATTTACCATTTTAGGACTGGGAAATGACTCGGTCGGTGAAGCATCCTGTGAGCATGAGAACCAGAGTTTGATCCCTCCCACCCATGTGAAATGTGGTAACATACATCTAATCTCAAAGCTGGGGAGGCAGAGAGGGGAGGGACCCTGGGGCTGGGTGGTACTGGCCAGTCAGTCCACTGAATCTGTGAACTGGGGTACAGTGAGTGACACTGGCTCAGTAAACAAGGTAGAGAGTGATAGGAAGACAGGAGATGTTGACCTCACCCCCTTCATGTGCACTCACGTAAACACACACACACACACACATACACACACATGCATACACATATGCAACACACATGCACACACATGAATGCTCATACACACATGTACACACACACGCATGCACACACATACACAAATGTGTGCATATGCACACACACGTACACTCATACACACACATGCACGCACATGCACACACACATGCACACTCACTAATGACATTAGCTGCTGTGAGGTGAACTTCTTGGTTGGGTTCCATGCAGTCAGTGTTCTAAATATTTCCAGAACATTCAATCACCCCCAATTAAGCCCTGAGTCCACCTGTTGTCCATCTTCACCCTCTCCTCCTGGCCCTTGCCGAGCAAGAGTCCATGTTCCACTTCCAAGGAATCACCTGGTTGGGTGCTTGACCCACAGACGTGTGGACTGGGTGGCCTCGGTGCCCGGTGCACTGTTGTCACAGGCCCACTCTGCACCGGTGAGGGCCACAACAGCCTCTCTTTTGCGATTGTGCCTGTGGATTTCCCCTCTTTCCCACAGCCATCTGCAGGAGACGTGGCTCTTCACCTTGGAGAGCTGTGAACAGCATTTCTGACGGGGTGGCATGTCACCATGGGAGCCGTCTCCTAGGAGGTGGGAGGTATTGTTTTCTCAGAGGAGGAGGCAGAATGGTACTTAAGGAGCTGCTCAGAGCAGCTCCGAATTACCAGCCTGTGCCTGGGCTGATCCTCCGGATACCTGGGGAGTGTCCCCAGGGTCCTGGCCCATCTCTTGAGATGGTGAGCCACAGAGCTCTGTGTTCCTCGGAAGTCCTCCCCAGATCCTACTTGGTGTCTTATTCAGGCTGGTGGCTGCTGAGGACAGGAGGCAGGGAGGCTGAGGGAGCCCCTGAGAAGAGAGGGTGCAGGTCACACTTGCCTCTCCTGTGTCCCAGCCCCTCTCTTCTTACCAGGTCTGCAGCTGCTGGCTCTCAGATGTCCCCAGCCCCCTCTCTGTGTCTGCTTTCCGTCTTATCTTGCCAGGGGTGACAGATCTTGGCCCCTGGCTTGGAGTCCCATGTTCCCTGAAGGTGAGGACTCTAAAACTTGTCCCTACTGGATGAAGCCAGCCCAGCCCACCCTGCCACTCCCAGTACTCTGCCTCCCCCACAATTCCTGGGTCCCAGACTCATCAAAGTTATTGCCATGTCCTCGGCCACCATGTCCTCCCATGCCTCTTGTCTCAGACTTCAGGGACCCCCATCAGACATCCCCTCCCATCCCCTCCCCAGAGCTGGAAACATCTTTCCCAACACTCCTTCCCAGTGAAATGTGAAATTCACACAGCCTTCTACGGCCTTATTACTTTATGTCGGTTACTTGTTGACATGGTAGTATTTTAGATATTATAGACTAAAGAATATATTACTAAAGCTAATTTCACCTGGATGTCAGTCAACAGTTATTAGAAATTCCAGGGAGCACAATTTACAATTTATGTTTATCCGAAGTATAGCCTTTGACCCTAGTACTCGGGAGACAGAGGCAGGTGGATCTCTGTGAGTTCGAGGCCAGCCTGGTCTACAGAGCGTGTTCTGTAGGAAGACCCTGTTTCAAACACACAAACAAACAGTGTAGACGGAGGAACTGGGGCTACGGCTCTAGTAGAGATTTCCCTAGCATACCCAAGGCCCTGAGTTCAGTTCTCCAGCCCAGGCTATAGAAGTGAGCTGGAGGCTAGCCTGGGCCTCATGAGAGGGAAGGATACAGGGAAGGGGAAGTGTGTCCTTTATAAGATCACATGTGCCTGGACCACGGCACCGAGCCAGGGATGACTTACTAATATTTTTGAGAGCGTCTGCTGTCCCATATGGACGGTGCCGTGTGCTGGGAGATGGTATTATGGCTGATGCCTCCAAACTGTGCGGATTGAAACTGGAAGACCCAGGCAAGCCGAAGACGCCTCAAGTTCCACTTGCTGCGCTTGCTCTGTCTCATGCGCTCACATGCCTTCAGCATGAATTCACAGCAAGTACTGTCTTGGCTGATTGGGTCATCCCCTTGATGCCATGCAGGGAACATTAAATATTGACTCTCGCTACACTTCAAAATGGTTTGCCAAGGGCTTGGCGATGTGGCTCAGGTCCTAGAGGGCTTTCTTGGCCTGCGTGAAGCCCTGGGTTCACATAGCACATAAACCCCAGCAACACACAAGCCAGGTGTGGCAGTGCATGCTTGTAGTCCCAGCACTTGGGTGGTGGAGGCAGGAGGATTATTCTCAATTACATAGAACATCCAGGGCCAGCCCGCGATACATAAGACTCTGTCTCAAGTATGTTTTTAAGGGTGTGTATTATTCCAACTCAAGGATGTCCCAGGATGATCGCGGTTTCCTGGGTCTTGGCATTTTCTTCGCATTCTGCGGTTATTATTAGCTTTTATTACGAGGCAGGTGACTTCCTGTGGGCAGCTCTGTTCACTCCTCACTCCCTGGGATTGTTCTAGGGATCAGATTGCTGTTTGGAAGGGTGTATACACCATCATTGGGTACAGATGTCACACAAGACAAATAAACCCGAGCTTTCTAGAAACTGGTATAGCCTAATTCTACCCTTTGCACTAGCCACAGTAAAGAAATGGCCCAGGATGCAGCAGGACTTTCTGTTGTAGCTTCTCGGGAGGCTGAGGTAGGAGGATTGCTTGGGTACACTTCAGGCTCAACCTGGGGACCCAGCTCAGCCACAGAGCATCCAATAAAAGACGTAGCAACTACAGATTTGATACAGAGAGATGTTTTGAAAACAGTCCCAAGTCGGAAGCACTCCTGGCTCTTCTCAAGTGTTTCTGTGAGGGCTTCTGGGCCATGAGGGCAGCTAAACCACCACAGAGTACAAATGTGTGCACATACTCTCTGTGCCTGCTGGATCCTTATTTTCGTCCTGTGCCTCCCAGGGGCGTTACTGGAGTGGGTGACTTGTGTGTGTGTGTGTGTAATTACAGGGATTTGAAGGCATCGCACCCCTGGGCTGGGAGTGTCGCTCAGTGGGTAGAATGTTCACCTAAGACTCCCAGAGCTCTGGGTTCTGCCCCCAGCGCCTAATAACTTTGGTGTGGTGGCGCACACTTGTAATCCCTGTGCTCAGGAAGTGGAGGCAGGGGGACCAGGAATTCAAGGTCATCTCTTGCTACTTAGTAAATTTAAGGCTAGCCTGGGCTACAGGAGACCCTATCTCCAAATAAATAAATAAATAAATAAATAAATAAATAGTGCTTCCCCCATAAGCATGGAGCTCCACACCTTCTAAGTACCACCTGTGCCCACATTAAGGAATAGAATATTCTCTGCCCCCAGGGCCCTCCTCACACTTCATTCATGTTATTCTGCCCCCTGGGGCAGCTACTGCCCTGATGGCTAACGCTGTATGTGGTCAAGTGTTTCCCGAGTATGAGCCTTGCCCAGGTGAAATGGTGACACACATGTCTTTTCATGCCTGGCTCCCTTGGTTCTGTGTTACATATGGTGCCTGGTTCCATTCTTGTATGCGGTCCCATCAGTAGGCTGCATCGTCCTTTTGTACATTGGCTGCCCTGCCATGGGTGGTTTCCGGTTTACAATGATCCCACAGCCCAGCCACAAGAACACAAGCGTGCTGTGTGCATCTTCCTTTCTGCTGCCTACCCTGCTCAGTTTGCTTGCTCTCTACACGGCTGTATTTTTCTCTAGAAAGGTAGCGGTTGTCCTGGATATCAGTCTTTGCAATCGTCCGTGACTACATGTGCAGTGTGGGGTTGCAGCCCTGCCTGCCTGTGCTGCGTGGGACGGATGAGCGAATGCCTGGAGTAGTGCCTAGTCCAGGTTGGCAGCCTTCCCTAGTCTTCCCTGGTGAGCGGCAGCTGCTGCGGATGCTTCAGACTCAGAGTGGTGGATTCTTGAATAAACCAAGGCTTGAGCCTGGGGTGGGGTGGGGGATGGAGGGTCCTTAGGGCTCAGGTACTCACAGCTTTAGAACGAGAGGTGAGGTGGGGGAGGGGAGGAGGAGATGAGGCGATGCAGGTGGGTACAGCAGGTCTCCAACCTGGCCACTGCACTGGCAAGTTTGGCCTGAACTGGCCGTGGTCCCCAGGAGTATTGAAGGCCCTGAGCACCAAGGGTCTGGGGTGCGTGGACGGCCCATGTGAAGGGTGTGTTTTGGATTGTATTCTAGATCTCTCAATTGCTAGTGCTGTGGTCTGCAGCCTTGTGAGTGGCAGCTGGCCAGAGGAAAGCCAGAGATGACTGTATGGACTCCCTCTGGTCAGTCACCACTCTCTCTGGACCGGGGCATTGTGTGTCCTGGAGACTCTCTCTTTCATCCAGGCCCACCTTCTCCCTTCTCTTTCCGCTCTCCCCACCTTGCCTTCTCCAAGCCAAGTCAAGCCGCACAGGCAGATATGGGACAGGATGGCAGGGGTGGGGTGGGGAGGGCAAACAAGCAGGTGCAAGTTCTTTTGTGGGACAACACCTGGGGGAGTGGCTGGTCTGGCCCACATCAGGGGCTGTCACTCATAAACAGCCACACTCTTGCTAAGGGAGTAAACAATGGCCACAGAGCTGCACAGCAGGCAGAGCGGGAGACTCTTCTGTCCCTCAGCCATGGTTCAGTGTGGTCAAGGGGGCGTCCCAAGAGGGACGGCAGTGGCGAGCGAGGAGGGGACCAAAGAATGCCGCAGCCTCCAATCACCTCAAGTTCAGTGTCAAGGATCCCTCACTATCTCTCATTTTCTTTTCTTTCTCCCATTCCCCCTTCCTCCTTCTCAGTCTCCTCGGACCAAATCGAACAACTGCACCGGAGGTTCAAGCAGCTGAGCGGGGACCAGCCCACCATCCGGTAAGATGCCCAGCCAGGCTGGGCTGGCAGTTATTTCCTGCCGTTATCTCTTTCCCCAGGTCCGTGTGGCTCTGGGCAGGCTGACCCCAAGGCCTGTCCCAGTTTCTGAAGCAATCCTCACATATGAATTTTCCTGGGTTTTTCTAAGACAAGCTGTGAAGAGAGGAAGGGGCCCTTTCTGTTTCTGACAGAAACCTGTGGGGGAAGCCAGGGAGGGGAAGGAGACAGCATCAGCCACCCGGCCCTGCCCAACGGCTTTATGCAGTGTGCGACCTGGACTTGTCCTGAAGCGCCCCCCCCCACCGCGTGTACATACATTGAGCGCCTGCTGGATCCTTCCTGGTGCTGGAGCTGATGGAGCTGTGTGTCCGGGCGCTGGCATTGCCCTGATGAGCCTGTCTCTGGACTTCTCTTCCTCTCTGTCATTCCAGTCTTGGACAAGATAAGATGGGTTGGGGTGTCCACTTTCTGTTAGGGAAGATGATGTTTTCCACGGTGGCTTCATTCCTTTGTACTGGGGAGGAACACTGCCCTACACATTGCTAGGCAGGGGCATCACCATGGCATACAGCCCCAGCCCTCTTTGCGTTTTCCTTTTCCCTGAAGTTGTGTCTAAATTGACCAGGCTGGCCTTGGACTCCCTCTGTAGCCCAGGCTGGCCTTGGACTCCCTCTGTAGCCCAGGCTGGCCTGGGCTTGCTATCATTCCTGCCTGTGAAGAAGCTGAAATGACAGGTGGGAGCCACAAACTCTGCAAAGTGAAGAGTCTTCTGTCACAAACTCTCTAGTAGAGAGTAGGGTCCTAAAATATGCACAGGATCTCAACGTCGTTGAAACACTGACACAAGCCTCACACAGGCCCCAGGAAAGCTTCCTTCATAGATGGCTTCATTTTGCCCTTGGAGGGAGCCGTGCGCACACCTACGTTTTCTTGCCTGCTACACAAAGGCACATTACTAGCCTAGCATGGTGCCCAGAAGGTTCCCATAGTCTCAGGGGTTCTGTGGCCTCTGGTCTCAATTTAATTTGCACCACACTGTATCAAGACAGGTTGATCTAAGCAGAGAAGCCCAGAGAAACATCCTGTGTACCCCGTGAAGTTTCCGAGCTCCTCACTGGCTCAAGTGCCTGAGCCAATTGCCACGGCTAGGAGCCAGAAACAAGCTTTGCCTTGCCTAGAATAGAGGAGTCGGCTCTGGGGTCAGACACAGCCTTACCTGGGGAGAGGCTCTGGATCAAATTCTACCTCTTCAGACTCAGGGTCAGGCGAGAAACTTGGGAGACAAACCCAAGCTTTGGCTGTGTGCCTTTGGACCAGCTCGCCCTCCCTCCCTCCCTCCCTCCCTCCCTCCCTCCCTCCCTCTTTCTCTTTTTCCTTCTCTCAGAGCCAGCCTTCTGCATAAAGCAGTCTGCTTCTTTAGCTTGGGTCTGAGCATTAGGCTTGCAGATGCACACATCTGGTTCCCAGACATCTGGCAAATGGGCCAGGTTGTTGCACCCCATCTGAGATGTGGGGCAGAGCCTGGCTGATCTGCTTGGAGGGTGTAGGAGTCCTGAGTCCTGTGGGGAGGGGGCGCCACAGAAATTCTGTCTGCACAGAGGTGAGTTTGGGATCTGGGGGTGGGGGTCAAGCTGTAAGGTGTTGAGGGACACCCATGCGGTAGGCACACAGGACCCTGGCTCTTAATAGTCACCTTCCGATCCCATGTAAGGTGCTCACACAGCCGGCGTCCAGGGACTCTCCAGGAAGCTATGGTATCTAAGCCAACCTAGTGTGTATCATGAGCTGCGTGACCAGTCGGGTTCCTTGGGGCTGTAGTGGGGAGAGCAGCCTCCGGCTTCTCTGGAGAGGTCATGCCTTGAGATGCTTCTTGCATGGTGTGTGCCCGACCAGGGCCTCAGCCCAAATGCCACAGCAAACTGCAGCCGCCCACCCACTGGGTGTCCCACGGCACACCCTTCACCCCTCCAGCTGTCCCTTAGTCACAGTGAATGGGGCCTGTCTTTTGCTGACCCCTCCTGCCCCACCCGAAGCTGTGTCGTGTGTCTGTCTGTCTTGTTTCTGGTCCATCAGAAAGTGCACAGTTCTACCCAGAGCCCGGGATTGCTGTCCTGCCCTCGTGTCTCTGCCCATCCCAGTCAGTGTCAACCCCAGTGTCCTCTCCCATCCTCGGCTTCTGCATCCAGCATTGCCTGGGAAGACATAGTCCTTTCCCTGAAGAGTCCCCATGAGGCCTCAGTTTCCCCAGTGTGGGCAAACTGTACATTCTGTGTGTTTACTTTGAGCTCTGAGGACTAGCAGAGTGACCTTGGCAACTGAGCTGGGCCTCCAAGGCCAGCGGAAACTAGCCCACAGCACTGGGCTTGCAGAAGAGGCCAGCCCCGCCCTCGGTGGTTTTCTTAGCTTCGTGTGTCCTTTGTGGGCTGGATGCTTTTCCTACCCTCTTTGTGACTCTGGGGGTGGGGGTGGGGACTCAGACTGGCACTGGGCAAGAGTGGGTGCCCATAGAGCTCTAATTCTCAGCAAAGCCTAAAAGTACAGCCGGGAGGAAGCGGGCGGGGAGCCTCCTGGGGCCGGAGCACTTTTGCACTTCTGCTGGCTAGCTGTGTGACCCTCTGTGGGCCCCATCCTCTTGTCAGTGAAAGTGGACCCATCACTGTCACTGCTTGTAAGTGTGAGGGTGACATGGGGAGGGCACTTCAGAACTTGGGGGAGATGATGTAAGATACCCTGGGGCTTTAAGCTGCCAGAGGACCCATGGAAGGTGGGTGTCTCTTCGGGTTTTCTGTGGCCCTTCTTGCTGGTCACCAGGGCGGCCGTGCTGGACTGATGACAGCGAGTGGGCCAGCTCAGTCCCCACGGCAGTGACCTGAGAGCATCCAGGGCCCCAGGGTGGGGCAGAGCCCTTGCAGTTAGCTCAGTGAGGGCCCGCTGGGCATGAGACAGAGAGCCTGAGGCCGCTCGGCTTGGCCTGGCCCAGCTCAAGCCCCAAGACTTGCCTTTTCTTTGTCAGAGTGGGGGGTAGCAGAAGTCAGGGGTCTCTGGGTACCAGACGGCAGACCTGCTTCTTTTGAGTGACTGCTTCCGGACCAAGGCCAAGAGGTCACAGCTGGACAGTAGCTGCTGTCCCTGTTCTCCATTTCTCTCCTCCCTCCCCCTCCCTTTTTGGGGGCCTCCAACAAGTGCCCTGTACTAAGCTACACCCCAGCCTTTTTTCTCCCTTGAGACTGGGGGTGGTGGTTGCCAAGCTGTGTAGGGCTGGCCTCAATCTCAATCCTCTTGCCTCAGGTGCTGCCACTCCTGGCTAGGAAGCTGCTGCTTCTCTCTGCCTTCTTTGTCTCTGAAATGGGTTAAGTACCTGCCCTCCATGGTATTGCCGTGGGGGTGGGACCTTCATCCTTGGGAGAGCTGCCCTGGTGGCTGTCACTAAAATGATCTCTGCCCAGCACAGCAGTGCCCTGGTCCACATTGCTCCACCGTGTTCATGTGTGATACCCCCATCCCAGTATCCTTAGCATTCCCACAATCCCCAGCTTACAGCTGCAACATCGGAGGCTGAGGTGGGGGTAGTACCCCCTCTCCTAAGATCACAGGCTGCAGAGGGTGGAGCCTGGGTCAGCAGCCATATCTCTGTACTTTAGCCCATCACACTGGTGCAGAGAGAAGCATTAAGTTTGCACCCATCTCACAGATGAGCAGACTGATCCTCACAGAAACAGTGCCTGAGGTGAGGTGTGGGTGGGATAGGAGTGTGGGTCTGGCAGGCACCTGTAGAGATGGAGAGCAAGGAGCACGGGCAGGACAGTACCAGGAGTGTGAGCGTGGCTTTGCCCTGCCTGGGTTCCAGTGTGACTCCCTACAGCCGGGTTCACCTGTTACTTCAGGGAATCACAGGAGTCCCGGTTGGGTGTCCCCCAAGTGAGGTACACACCACAGGCCTCATAGCTCACACAGCCACTGTGACTGTCATCTGAGCGGTGGCCTGCAAGGGGGGAGGGGAGCGGGGCTCTGATGATCTGATTGTCTCCATGGTGCCTTCCATCCAGGGTTCTGGTTTCTCTTGCTTCCCTCTG
The DNA here is from genome assembly GCF_014885135.2 of Alexandromys fortis. Classification (NCBI taxonomy): domain Eukaryota; kingdom Metazoa; phylum Chordata; class Mammalia; order Rodentia; family Cricetidae; genus Alexandromys; species Alexandromys fortis. The sequence goes on along the minus strand of NW_026067985.1, from coordinate 2,841,697 downwards.
TGGTTGCATGGGGGCGGGGACAGAGCCCTTGTATGTCTGGCCCTGAGGCTCCCTGTGTCCTCTCTGGGTTGCCCGCTGCAAGGGCAGCTAGCCGTTATCTTGTGTGGAAATTCCCTCTGTGGAAATGGACGGTGCTGCGGTTGTGTTGTTTTAACGAAAGCAGGGGAAAGTTTTCAATGGTTTTGGGGGAGAACCTGTTCCCATGTACGATCCAGCCATTTAAGCTGTGCTGGCACTTTAAACAGCCCAGAAACACACCCACCCTCATCACCCTGGAAACCAGACTCTGTGCTGGCTTCCCTCCTGAGCATGGTGTTCTTGAGGCTCAGTGGCAGCGTGTGTCCTTTGCGTCCTTCCCTTGTTTGGTTAGGTTCTCAGCAGGCAGTCTGTGCAGCCTTGAACTTGTGTTCCCGCTGTCTCAGCCTCCTCGGCTAGGATCCCAGGCAGGCACCACCACGCCACTACTTCTCAAGTGTCTGGGACTGCAGGTTGGACCCCGCACCCTTTCCTTTTGAAAAGTGTTCTTGTGTGTCTACACAACTTTGAGGAGTCAGTTCTGTCCTTCCACATTTCTGTGGGTTCTGGGAATTGAACTCAGATCTCCAGGCTTGCACACACACGCCTTTTCCTGCTCGGCCATCTCCCCAGCCCCTCCATCCCTTTGAACTCATCCTGCCCCAAATTTATTTATTTATTTTTTTGATTGTATAGTGGCACCCATCACTTCAGGACAGCTCTCCTGAGCGTGTCCTTCCAAACTGGGCTCTGGTAAATGTAAAAGGTGACTGTGCCCTTTGGCTACTTGCCACCAGTCCAGCCACGAGGGAGGGGCAGGAAGCCACCCAAGGGTGGTGAGAACAGGAGCGATCTGGTCACCTGCTTCTGCTTGTGTCTGGAGCCTGAGGTCCCTTTCCTGTGAGGGGAAGCCCAGGATGGGACAAGGGACTGTTTGTGGAACCTCCCAACTCGAACAGCCTCAGCTGCCAACCCCAGTCTATTCCAGGATCACAACCCCTACTAATGTCCTCAGGTGTGTGCGTGTGCGTGTGTGTGCGTGCGTGTGTGTGTGTGTGTGTGCGCGCGCACGCGCGCTTTAATGAGCCGACCCTTCCCCATCCTGAGCATTCTTTCTTATCCCCTCAAGTACTGGGCCATGCCCTAGGTCCCTCGAAAGGTCACTGCCATGGAACAGGCGCAGGCAACCTCTGCTGAGGCAGGACAGGCACTTGGGCCCTGCGCCTGCACCCGCCCAGGCCTGTTAGCTGCCGGTGGGTGGGTTTCATGTCTTTATTGAAGTGAAGCCCACACCTTGCAGCTCAGTTGTTAACATGCAGGGCAGTGTTGGTGTCTCTCTTGAGTTATGTATCCAGAATATTTGTCACCCAAGAGAAACTGGTCCCCTTAGGGGTCATTTGGCTCTCTCAGCCCTGGGCCACCCCTCTCCTGCTTTTTGCCACACGGACTCAGCTGTTCTAGACACATCATTTTATTGGAGTCATGACCTTTCTCTGCCAATGTCTTTCCAGCAACATCAGTGTTAGGGTTCATGCTCCTGTGGTGGGGGGGTCAGTGCTCCAGTTCTTTTCTTGGCTGCACAATATTCCCATGTGGACAGCCTGCAGTCCAGATGCCACCTTATCTGGGAGCAGACATTCGATTGGCTCTCTTTGATTCTCATGTGTTCCTGTGGAGACTGCCTGTGTGGGCTTGTTTCTCTTAGGCACATGCTGGGAGGTGCCAGGCCATGAAATCCTCAGACAGTCCCTTACCTTGAGGCCCTCTGGACCAGTGTCTTACTGCTGGGGGCCCAGATAAGCCACCTGGAGGCTCCCCGCCTGGACCCTGCAGATCCTGTCTCTGCAGCCTGAGTGTGTGGGTCCCACCTACCTTTCAGGTTCTTCCAAGTGACAGGCTCCCTCAGTTCTCCTACCTCACCCAGTCTGTAGGCAGAAGGCCTGAGGAGAGGGTGGGGCTGATGGGGATGAAGTGACACCACCCTGCCTGTATCCCATGCCACTGATGACTCTGCTTTTGTGACTTTCTCTCCCGGGCATCCTGGACTACAGCAAGGAGAACTTCAACAATGTTCCTGACCTGGAGCTCAACCCAATCCGATCCAAAATCGTCCGTGCCTTCTTTGACAACAGGTGCGCTCCCTCCCCAGGCAGGCCAAGGTGGGCCACCTCTGTCCCACCCGCCACCTCCCAAATAATGACACAGAGACCTCTTATTAATTATGAAAGCTCGGCCTATAGCTTAGGCTTGTCCCACCAGCTCTTGTAACTTAAACAAACCCATCCATTTTAATCTACGTTTTGCTGCGAGGCTCATTACCTCGTCTCTCGGTACTGCCCACGCTGCTTCCTAGATGTCCCCTCCTCTCTCTCCCCAGAAATCCTGCCTATTCCTCCTGCCTAGCTATTGGCCGTTCAGCTTTTCATTACACCAATCACAGCAGTGCACCTACACATAGTGTACAAATATACCACAACCCTGGGTGACATTGGACAGCCTTCTTGACTCCCTCCACTTCTGGGTTAGTCATTGCCAGCAGCAATGGCTGTGTAACAAATGCATCCAAAGAGAGCGGGTACTTTGGGTTTTGTTTTTTTATGTTTGCATGTGTGCTTATGTTCATATATGTAGGTGTACATATATGTATGCATATATTCATGTATGCAGGTGCACATGTATGTATACACACGTTTGTGTATACCGGTGTACACGCATATATATGCAAACATGTTCATGTATGCAGGTATACATGCATGTATATTTGCATGTTTGTGTATGCAGATGTACATGCATGTATATGTGTACATGTTTTGCTACGCAGGTGTACATGTATGTATATATGCGCATGTTCATGTATGCAGATGTACATGTATATGTATGCAGACATGCTCATGTATGCAGGTGTACATGTATGTATATGTGTGTATGTGTGTGTGGAGGCCAGAAGACAACTTTAGCTGGTATTCTCATATTCTCAGGCACTGTCCTTGCTTTGAGACAGGGCTACTCACTGGGATCCTCCTGCTTCCACCTCCCCAGAAGTGGGGCTACAGGCACACACTACACCCAAACCCAGCTGTGCTTGCCTGACAGGCACTTCACATACTGAACAGGCTTTATACATTTTACCTATGACTCTGGGATGGAAGGAACCCAGGCTCTCCCCCTGGGATCTGCCTCCAGTCCCAAGCCCAGCATTGACTCCTCATGGCTTCTGGGGGCCAGGAGGCCCGAGTTGGATCCTCTTCCCAAGGCTAAGAGCAGGAGGTTCACCTCACAGGCTCACGGCTGAAGACACGGCTCTGTCCCAGCTGGTGGATGATGAGGGTTCTGACCTCTCAACTGAGGGGTCTGTCATTTGATGGTGTTACTGGGAAGTAACTGAGCTAGGCTGGCAAGGGGGACTGTGGCAGGCAGCTCAGGAGAAGATGCTTGGGAACATGTATGCGCACGTGTGTGTACACACCACAGAACTCTACATGTAGAGGTCAGAGGAAAGTTGATAGACATCAGTTTTTTCACCACGTGGGTCCTGTGGCTTGGCTTCAGGTCAGCAGATTTGACCGCAGGCACCTTTACCCACCAAGTCATCTCAAGAGAGATTTCCTATGTCCTGAGGTCCTCCCTCCCCTCTGCCCTCTTAGGAACCTGCGCAAGGGATCCAGTGGCCTGGCCGACGAAATCAACTTCGAGGACTTCCTGACCATCATGTCGTACTTCCGGCCCATTGACACCACCCTGGGCGAGGAGCAAGTGGAGCTGTCCCGGAAGGAGAAGCTGAAATGTGTGTGCTGGGTCCTCAAGAGTGCGAAGCTAGGCCTGGGTGGGAAGGAGGGGGACAGCAGGGGACGTAGCCTGGGCCTTTACAGCCTCAGTCTCTAAACAGCAGCATTGGTGTGGCCTCTCTGAAGTTGAATCTTGGTGGCCTCATAAAAGTTCAGCAGCTTCCGGCTTTGGGGGACAGGGAAGGTGGGGGCTGCGGGGTGATGTACTTTAAAGAGACACGAGGTTTTATTTGAGGCCTGGGCTTAGCTGTGTGACCTTGAACCCAGGCACGGGGTGCTGACTGTGAAATGAGTGGCTGTGGGGCTGAGGACTGTACTGCAGACAGAACCTCACATCTGGGGCTGGGGAGCCCGAGTCTGGGGTCCCACACTGCTCCCCCATGGCCTGCTGTGAGCACAGTCTGACAGCCTTCTCCTGAGGCTCCTCCGGAGGTCACCAGCTCTGGGGAGCATCTAGTGGCCATCCTGGCTGGACTGGGGAAGGACCTCAGGAGTCATTGTCTCCTTCCTCTGCTCCCCATGTGCTTCCCCACGGCTCCTGAGGGCCCTCCCCACCTCCTCAGCTCCAAGCACTCAGCTATGTTTAACCCTGGCGTGCACGTGAGGGGCGGGTGGGAACTACCATGCCGGGTTCTCCTGGGTTCCTGTATCACTGCTCAGGAGATGCCCAGAGTCCACCCAGACTGCTCTGAGGGCTAGGGTGAGAGTCGTGAAACCAGAGGAATACAGGTCTGAACTGGTTCAGGACCCCTGTCTTAACATGTACTGGACTTGATGGCCCATCTGTGAAATGGACCGTGACAGCCCTGTTCTCACAGGGTCAGGCTAGGACACCGTGACCAGGAAATACTCAGATGGTTCTAGGCATTTGGTTCCTGGTAGATGCCAGAGCAGAGTGTGTGTGTGTGTGTGTGTGTGTGTGGGTGCTGGGGGGGTATCACCCACTTGGCACCTCCTCTCCGTGGGGCTGCTGCCAAGGCTGAGAGAGGCAGCCAGGCCCTCCCTCCTAATCTTCTACCACCCTCAGGATCCACCTAGGACCAGCCAGCAATCAGGATGTGGGCAGTGTGGCTCGGGACCTGGCATTTTAAGATAACACCCAGTTGGCTTTGTGCTCGTGAGGTGTCCAGTCCTGTCACATGTCTGAAGTGTAGTGGTGGTGGCAGGCGATGCCTCCAACTCCCATTTTATAGGTGGGAAACTGAGGCTTAAGAGAAGTCACTGGCTCAAGGCCCCTAGGAAGAGAGCAGTTGGGCCCCTTGGGTGCCCTTCTGTCCTAAGGCTTTGTCATTCAGATCTTGCCCCAGTGCCTCAGAGCAGGACCCCGGGGAGAAGGGGGACACAGGCTCCACGCCTGCCTTTGCCTAACTGGCTGCTACCTCCTCTGCTGCCCACAGTTCTGTTCCATATGTACGACTCGGACAGCGATGGCCGCATTACCCTGGAAGAGTATAGAAATGTAAAGTATGCTCCCTTGGCCCTGCCCGGGGCTCCTGGCGCCTCCCCCTCCTGGACCATCGGAATCCCAAGGTCACCAAGTGTCTGCCCACTGGCAGGTGGTGGAGGAACTTCTTTCTGGAAACCCTCACATTGAGAAGGAGTCAGCTCGATCCATTGCAGATGGAGCCATGATGGAGGCGGCCAGTGTGTGTGTGGGACAGATGGTGAGTGCCCCTGGGGGTACAGGGAGGGAAGGACGGGAGCAGGAGTCCACCAGCAGATCCCCCCTCATGCTCAGTTCCACATCGCCTTTCCTGTGGTTGTCGAGGGTCTCCGTGGCAGGAGGCAGGTGTGCCCTGCTCCCTGCGCTAACCTGGGACAGGCATGGAGCAGAGCTCGGAACCCACTGCAGGCTCTCTGTCCCCAGGGGACTGCTGTCCTGGAGAGCTGTGTGACTGGGCGAAGCAGAACTCACAGTCTGGGTGGTGCCACCGTGGCCTCCCGTACCCCTCTGGGTAGCACGGAGCACGGTGTCCCGGGAGCATTGCCTCCTCAGTTAGAAAAGTGGGGTGTTCTCAGGCTTCAACACCGGTCTCAGCACCTGTCATCTGTGAAGACCACTGGTGTTGGGGGGCAGCTGAGGGACTGAGTGGGGGCTCGGCCAGATGTGCACACTAGTTCATGGTTTCTGCTTCATTCTATCACTGGGGAAACCGATGCTCAGCCCAAAAGATTCTGTGGCAAGTGTGACCTTTTCTTGGAGGGTGGGGTGCAGCCCAGCAGCCCCAGGACCGACTAGGGCGGGTAGATGTCACCTCTAGGGCCTGGGCTTCCAGCAAGCTCTGACCTCCTTGTACCTGTGTTGACAACAGCCTCAGAGTGGAGGCGGCTCTGTGCTGGCTCCCACCTTCCGTGTCACTTGCCTGTCACTGAGGATCCTCACTCCCCAGAGGCAGGGCTGCCTTCCTGGCTTGTACTTATCTGTGCAGGAGAGGCAATTGGCCCCAGTAAAACCTCTGTGCTCTGTGTATACCGCCTCAGGGAAGGGCCCCAACCCGATGGGGAGCAGAGCTCCCCCTTGTAACTGGGGCAGAGCCAAACACCCATTTGGTTTGATTACACTCTCCTGTAAATGACTCCCCGGCCCACGCCACTTTCAGCTGGGGACTTCTCTTAATTTGCTGTAGTGAAACTGTTGGCAGCTGGTGCCTGCCTCACAGGTGGGATCCCCAGGAGGGCGGGGACAGAGCCACCAGGGAGCCTGGCACGTGTGCCTATGACGGAGCACACACTGTGTGCACCAGCTAGATCAGCACAGACTCAGCTGGGCTGAGCTGTGGGTCAGGGCCGTCAGCCGCTGGCTTCCGATGATGGTTAAGGCTTCTGACCACACCGCTCACCGGAGACCAGAGAGCCACCCACCATCCCTGCTTTGATGTCCTTCCAAAGCCACTGACTGACTCAGGGCGGTGACTCTTTAAGTACCATCTCCAGACCATGTCTGAGCAGGGATCTTGGTGGGGAGGAAGAGGGAGGGGCTGCTAAGTTAGACTCCATCCTGGCTTTGCCAACTCCCAGCCTCTGTCCTTGCCAGCCCCCCCTGCTGGACTCCCCACAGCGGGGCGAGTCTATAATTAGCTCCCCTCACCCAGCCTGGGAGCCTGGTGCCCTGGAGAAGGAGTTGCCACTTCTCTCTCCCTGAGTGGGAGGAACAGAGAGGACTAGCCCCTGGGGACAGGGCAAGCCCAGGCCAGTGGAAAACTGGGGGGGGGGGGGGATGAAATGTTTTATAAAACAAACCATAAAAGAACATTGACCCTTGCTCCCAGGGGAGACCAGGAGAGGGTGAAAGGTCACTCTCTCTCCATGCCCACTCAGGACCTTGCCCTGTAGGGAACCACTTTTTCCCTTACAATGCCAGCAGACACACCATGTGTGGGTCTTTGCTGTTGTGTTGGGTCACTTGTATTTTGGGGGCTCTGGGATTTGAACCAGCGCCCCCCCACACTAAGCTCAGGCCGTACCACCATCTGCCTAGCCCGACTCCATGTGCAGTTTCACCAGGTGGCCTTGATTGGATATGGCATTCTTTCCCTTGGCAGACATCTGTCCAAAGGGCAGAGGGGCCTTGGGAGCTGCAGGCACTCGCTCCTTGTAAGGTTACTATTTCTTCTTGGCTGAGTGGACATCTCAGTCTTTCTCTGCCGAGAAGAGCTAACCACTGGTAGCCATGAAGGGCCAAGCCCTGCTGAAGGACTCTGGGGCAATGTGGGGAAGCCTAAGGACCCAGTAGGAACCTGTGGGGCTCTACAGTGGTGTCCACTGTCACAAGGGGATGCTGGGTGTTTTGGAGACTGGTTCAGTAGTTTAGGGGGCTAGGGTCAATACTCTTTTAGGGTTTCTTTGTTTCAGAAAACAAGTCATTAAAAACCAGTTTTCCACTGGCCTGGGCAGAGCCCTGGTACCATCCCTCTGTCCCTACAGAGGAGGGACACGGCGGGAGACTTGCTTTGTCAAGCATGCCAGGCCCCTGGCTGAAGCCACATTCTGTCCTCCTCATTCTGGTTATCACGGTGATTCGTTGGCATGAGGGTGGCCACAGAGGGCCTTCTATTCCCTTCTCCTTCCCCCAGTGGGCTGTGAGTTTAGATTAGCCCAGAATAGTTCTGTTATCAGTACAGGGAGCTGAGACAGGACCCAGGCTGGCAGGGTGTGACTTGGTGGCTGGACATTTAGGGACAGGGGAGGTGGACTGTATTGGGAAAGAGGGCCCATGCCTAGGAGTCCACTGTTTCCCCACCTGGCACTCCTGGGGGACCCTAGTGGGATGAAGTCTCTACCTCTTTTGGGGTTCCAGAAGACTGGCCTTGGCTGGGGACACATGACCCCCCCCCCCCTTTCTAACTCTACCTCTGTGCTCTGGGTGCTTGGAGGAGGTGACATGTCTCAGCAGAACCTGGGCGAATCCCTGGCCACTCACCCCCTGTACAATTTTGTCCTCAGGAACCGGACCAGGTATATGAGGGGATCACCTTCGAGGACTTTCTGAAGGTGGGTGCCAGGGGAAAAAGACAAGTGGGCCTGGGGATGGGGGTTCCAGGACATCATGAGGACCTTGTGAAGCAGTAGCTGTCGGCAGATCTCAGGTGCCCAACAGGGCTGTTCTCTAGGGAGGCCTTGGAAACCACATTAACTGATTCGCTTGGCTTTGTGGAGAGGGGGGTGTTGCTGTGTGGCCCGTGATCTCGGGTAGATCAGAGAAGTGAACTGCTCTCCCTCGGGACACTGGCGCCCCTTCCCAGGACAGCAGGGATTCTGGAAGATTCTGGAAACTTCCTGCACCTGGATGAACACAGCATTCTGTAAGCAGACTGGTGCAGACAACATGTTGCTGAGTCCTGCCTCTCTAGTGCCTCCTGATGGGAGTTGTAAGGGGCCACCCACTCGCTTGTCCTCCCTCTTGGGGTGGCATCTGCACCCATCTTGTGGACAGCCTTCCCTGTCACAAACACACTCTGGGGCTGGGAGTTAAGACTGGCTGCTGTGATGACCACGTTATCTGGAAGCAGGAAGAAGAAAATGCTAAAGTCATCTCTCCAAGGCATTCAGGGCATGGAGGTGGGCCCGGAGGTTGGGACACAGGAGGACCTGTGAACCCAGCCAGCTCCACCAAGGCCCTGTGCACGGAGGGAACCTGGAGCCTCTAGGGTTCTGTTCGCAGAGTCAGGGCCAAGCACTGTCCTCTGCCTGCCCCTCAGAGGGAGGCCTGCTGCAGGCCCTCTGCCCCACAGGCAGGCAGCGTAAGCCCCGTCTCTCAGGGAAGGAGACAGAGGTCAGCAGCTACCTACACTCAAGACTGGACAGGGTGTGTGGTGGGGGAGGCCAGGAGCTGCTAGAGGTGGATTTGTTCAGGCCTGCACCGGGATCTGTTCATCCGGGCACACGATGCAGAATTCCAGGGGCAGAAGGAATATGGAGGAAGAGGGTGCAGTTTGCTTGGAGCATGGCTAGGCAGCACACCAGTGCGATCTTAGCTCCTGGGAGGCGGAGGCAGGGGCATCTGGAGTTCAAAGTCAGCCCGGGCTGGAGTAAGAGTCTCGGTGTGACAAGCCAACCTGTGCTTTCTCCACGTCTCTTCAGAAGCTAGCTCCCCTTCTCTGTCCTTCTGTGCCCCTAGTGACTGTGCCCTCTCCTGGAACTTAGCTGAGTTCCTCATGGAGTCTGGGATCTTTCTCAGAGCATACCCCAAACTCCCAACAGTTGGGGCTGCTCAGTGTGAAGTGGAACACTATTTCCATATCCTCGTAGGACCAGTGCAGGGGACGCTGGGAAGCCTAGCTCCAAGGCTTACCTCACCCTGGGAAGTCCACAGGGGCATCTATGGATGCTGAGTGACAGCTGAGCATCACAGCGAGACATGTCACCAGCCTGTAGGGTTCCCCCTTCATGTTCTCATTCTGACTCCCCACTTGTGCCCCCAATGCCAAGGACCGGGAGAGGGTAACCTTGGAAGGGACAAGGCTTTGCCCTGTAGGCCAGTGGCCTTGGGACCTGAATGCCCAGGCCCTAATTGGCCAGGGTTGCCAGTCTATAGCAGTGTGACTCTGCAGAGTGATCGACCTGAGCACAGGTATGAAGTGGGCAGTGTGAAGCAGGCAGTGTGAAGCGGGCAGACCCCTTCTCCCACGGAGGTTGTGATGAAACTGGCGGCTTACTTAGTGAAGGCTGTCCATTGGAGCGTGCGGTGAGGCTGGCCCAGTCTGAGTCTGGAAAGTGGGGGGCATGGTGGGTAATCCTGAAATGGCACTGAGGAAAAGGAGGTTCATAACTGGCATGAACTGAGCCCCTTGGGTGTGTGGTTGGATTCAGGACTTTATTCTAGCTCGCCATGGTGACCATCTCAGCAAGAAGCTGAAGGTCCGAGCCAGAGTAACCAGAAGAGAGAGATGAGAGTTGTTCCTTGCTTAGCTCATAGTGTCGGAACCCATCCTGCTTCTCATCGACAAAGTGACTCAGTCGGTGGCAGAGGAAGGAGGGTGGGAGAGCCGAGGACCAGACAGGTGTCAGGCAGTGGTGGGGACGCCTCCTGATGCCACTCCCTCCGTTCCAGATCTGGCAGGGGATCGACATCGAGACCAAGATGCACATTCGCTTCCTCAACATGGAGACCATCGCCCTCTGCCACTGACCATGTTGGAGGGGTGGTTGGAAGCTGGGCGTGGCCGCAGCCCTTTGCTCAGCCCTTTGCCTAAGCTGCTTTAACAGTCAGCGCCCCTTCATTTATCCTTCCCGTGGGTGTGGTGTCTGGGACTCTGCTGTTTTTATCTCCAATGTCAATAAAGGTTTCTTAATGAGCCTGGCATCCCCGTTCACCCCTCACATGCCTTAAAGGAATCTGATCCCTCGTGACAAGAGACTGATTCTAAGGAGCAGAGATTGGTGAGGAAGGACCAACGGATGTTCTGTCTGCTGGTCCTCGTGTACCATCTGTTTCTCCTTGAAGGATCGGGTATCCACCTGCAGTCCCCCCCGCCCCCCCCCCCGGAATCCTGGAAAAGCCTGTCGGTTCGGGCAGGCTTCCAGAAGACCTGGGATGCAGGTAGTGGGGCTTTCTCAGCACCATCATGGCTGCTGCCAGCTCCTGATGGAGAACAGCTGCAGCCAGGACTGCACAGTTCCTCCTGACACGTGGACCCAGCTGTGAGCCCAGGACACCCCGGTTCCCCAGCACAGACGGAAGTGGAGACCTGAGGTGCCTACCGCAGGTGAGGAGCTCACACAGTTCGCCTGTCACCTCCCATTTCAGGACGGGCGGGTGAGGGCGGGGCCGGAAGAGCAGAAGCGTGACCAGTGCTGAGACCACCTGTGACCGGGCTGTCCTCACATGGCTGGCTGGCGTTTGCTTTCCAGGTCTGTCTGTTTCAGGATGGTTTGTTCCCTCTGTTGACACTGGGAGGTGCCTTTCTAAACTCTGGGAGACTGGCACCAGCTGCTGTTGGCATGCTTAGTGAGGTTTCTTGTCCACAGCCCAACAGTGAGCATGCTTGGTTTCAGTTGTGTAGTCCAGGGCCTAAGGGCCACAGAGGGCATCTGTGGTAAATCTCCACTCCGTCCCCCACCCTGTTTCCTTTCACTTCCTTGTCATGTGTAGGTGGACGTGGCTGTGCGTGTGCGTGTGCATGTGTGTGAATGCATGCTAGCCAGAAGAGGGGCGCTCAGATCCTTTGGAGCTGGAGTTAGAGGTTCTGGGAGGGCACCTGGCTTAATATGTGGGTGCCAAGATCCAAACTGTGGTTCTCATGATGGCACAAGTGTTCTTAACCGAGCCGTCTCACAAGACCCCGTTGTGATGTGTGAGCCTGGGCATATGTGTGGAGGTCAAAGGACTTTTGGGAGTCAGTTCTTGTCTTCCACCATGTTGAGGTGAGGTCTCTTCCACTCTATCTGCTGCAGGCCAGCTGAGTCACGGGTTTCCGGGCAGCTTTTCTGTCTCTGCCTCCCACTTCACATGAGGTCTGGGATTACAGGTGTCGGCCATCACATTCAACTTAAAAACAAAAACCAAAGTATGCCCACGTGAATTTGTACACACGAGTGTGGGTGCTCCAAACCAAGAGTGCGTGAGACACACCTGGAGCTGGAGTTTCAGGCAGCTGTGCGCTGCCTGATGTGGGTGTGGGAATTGAACTTTTTTTTAAAACATGGGTTCCGGGGATCGAACTCAAGCCATTAGGTTCTTGCAGAAAATGCTTTCACCTCCTGCTGGCCGTTACATGCATTTTAGTTCTGTTGGTTTAGTAAAATAATGGTGTCCGTCGTTACTAGTACAACTATCCTGCTGCTGCCCAGGGCACAGCGACTCATGCCTGAAGGAACCCCAGCAGCCTCCTCTCTGCCTGTGGGTGCCTGTCGTGCTGACGGCAGGCTGTGCCTCCATGGTGATGTGCCAGCTCCAGTAGCTTCTATGGGTTCATGCTGCTGTCCCCAAGTAAGCTGTCTGAGGAGGTTCTAGGTGGTGGGCTAGTCTTCTCATCAACAGGTGTTCTCCTGTTTCACAGATACCAAGGGGGCCCCAAGCCACTGCTGAGGATGAGGTTCAAATGAGCATTTCCTGTTTAAAAGCAGAAATGTGCTGTGATCAGTTACAGGGGTGAGCAGGCTGCTCAGAGGAATGTGTTAGGATTGCTGTTGTGTGTGGGGGAGACGGGAAGGGTTGGTTACTATGTCGCACCTCAGAGGCAAGGGGTGAGGAGCTGGGGGATCTGCAGGTGCTCTGAACTGCTTGGCAGGCAGGACTGGGCCTGTGACTGGCACTGGGACACAGGGCCACCCATCACCACCACTCTTCTCTGGACTGGTGAGGACAGAGGTCTGAAGGCGCTGCCAGGGCTGCTCTTCTGAATGCAGGCCTCGCCTGGCCATGGCCTGACAAAGCAGCAGGCAGGAACAGATAGAGGGGCTCCTGTCTCCCTGCTCAGAGCCAGGAGAATCCTACAAAGGTGTCCTCCCTACTCTATCCCCCAACTCGGGGGCTTCCTGGCTTCTGTAGGGCCTGCAGGCTCAGTGGGCAGCCATCACCTTGGCATCTCAAGGGCCTGGGTTTCCTGAGACTCTCCCAATTTGTCTCAGCTGTGTCCTTCTCAACAAAGGCAGTTCATGAATGTAGAATGTTTTCATAAATAATGGATCGCAGTCCCTCAGCCCACGCCGGGAGTTCTAGTCGGGAAGACGCTGCTGTGAGGGACGCGTATCAAAACGTGCTTGTGCGGGCTGCCCGCCGTTGGCCTGCTAATGTCTTTGAAGCCCTGGGCACGGCTAATGAGACCAACTCACGGGGAAGCACGGTCCTCCGGGCACACAGGCGTGCTCATCTGCTCACAATCGCCAGGACCAGGCTCAGCTGGGCCCCGTTCCCACTGCAGAACTCACCTGGGGCACTACTGCTCTGTTCCCAGAATGCTCTGCGCCAGGCTTGCTCTGCGATAGGTGGGCAGGAGGAGGACCGTGAACTGGCATAAACCTGCTCCCACGGAAGCAGGCGCAGACTAATCCCTTAGTGCCCCGTGGGGGTTCTGCCCTTGGAGCAACAAGAGCTGAAGGTCACTGCCCTGGCACAGTCCTGCCATGTGGGCTGTGTGGTCTGCAGGTAAGGGAGGAAGCGGGTGCATTGTTACCTGCAGGACTGCTGGGATACCCGGCCCCAGTGCAGCCAGGCCGCCCACCCCTGTGGGAACATGAGCCAGATGAGGTGCCCAACCAGCAGCGTGAAGCAGGTATGTACTGATATCTTTTTGGGGACAGGTGTCAAGCACACTAGTGATCATCAGAAACTGTGGCAACCGACCAGGTGGAAGCAGAAGTCACATGTCTGAGGGTGCCGGTGAGCGGGGGCTGTGTGTGGAGCTTGGGTCCTCAGGTGGGCAGAGGTCTGGTGGGCTCTTTATATCCTACAGCAGTCAGGTGAGATCTAGCCCTGTTATTGCCCTCTTATCAACTTGTTTCTAACATCAGGGCTTCAAACTTAAAACCCTCCCATCTCAGCCTCCTGGGAGTGGGACAAGTGGGAGTCACCGTGCGCCACTTATAAAAGGTTTTTTTTTTTGTTTGGTGGTTTGTGAAACAAATGCTTATTCTGGTCCGTTTCCCAGTGTGCTCCGTAATGCAAATGTCATAGAAACAGCTTTATGGACAGCTGCATGCAGCCTTGTGACATGTAAATCATGGGAAAGGGACAGAGACCAGAGCAGCCTGCAGCTCTGACCCCTTAGGGAAGCAGGTTCTTCAGCACTTGAACAAAACCACTGGGCTCTGGTTCACATGCCTGTGTGCTGTGCTGATGGAGAGGGCAGACCCTTGGTCTGACTCTGGGTTCCGTTCCCACCTGCCTGCAGTTGAAGCAGCCCAAGGAGAGGCAGAAATGCAAACACCTGCCACAAAGGCTGCCCTTGCACGCCATGACCTTGAGGAGCTCGTGTTGGAACCAGGCCACTCTCCATGGCACCTTTGTCTCTGCCACAGCTGGATAAACGCCAGCAGGGCTTGGTGTAGGAACAGTCACAGGAGGGCAACCCAGTGATGATAAGCTAGCAAGGGGCAGGCTTGTCTTCCCAAGAAAATGGTGGCACTCTAAGGGCCCCTGCAGTGGGTAGCGAGGCTGAGGGGTGGGTATCCTGGGAAGAGCAGCTGTGACAGCAAGGCTCAGCTGGGCACGGGCTCGCGTTCCTTTCCCTAGTGCAAAGCAGGAGACAGCATCAGAGGTTGAGCCCAGGCTGGTGCCCAGGGGGGAGTCTGCTACTGCACACACAGGCATTGGGGGCCAAGTCGCCGCAGGCCTGCCACAGTAGCCAGGTAACCATCTGGCCTGGATGTGTGGCTACAATGCTACGGTCCGTGCCATCTGCTGCTTCAAGCAAGAGCTCATGAGGAGCGGTGCCCTGTCTGAGCCACTATCCTGGGGCAGTTATCAACTGAAAGCCCCTTCACTAGGGATGTGGTTCTCAACTCCAAGCAAACGGCCTGTGGTACGGCCACGTGCCACTTAACTAGTGGACTGGGGTATGCCACGCCCTCGTGGAAGGGCTGTGAGCTTACAGTGGGAACTCAGCGCTTTGCCCATGGGGTTGCTGGCTTTCCAGTTCAGGAAGAATGGAAACCCCACTGCTGGGGAGGGTTGGTGATTCTGTCGCTCAGCTGAAAGCCACACAGTCCCTGAGACATTTCATGGGAACTGCTGTCTGGACTTCTGTAGAAGCATGGCTGCTCATGGCCTCCATGGACAGCCAGCCCAGCCAAAGACCTCTGTGCTGTCGTGGTGCCCCACCCCCCAGCTGTGGGTGATAAACGGAAGACTTCACGACTGCCAGGGGTCAGCACCGAGCCCCCTCCAGGAGCAGCAAACAAGGCCACAACTGAGTCCAGAACCTTTAATAACAGCAGACACGGCATAAGGCAAACGGCAAGCTACAGGGGCGTGTCCTGGTGTCTCCTGGCTTCTGAGCAGATGCTCGGCAGCAACCCCAGAAGCCGGTGGGGAGATCTCTGATAGGTCTGCTGGAGGGGGAGTCTCCCAGGAGGCTAGCTGACAGTAGGGACCACCCAGAGCTGCTGTGAGGAGCCATGTCCCCAAGCGCCCTGCATGAAGCCACCCCAGCTGCTGGCAGTGCGTGTGCCGTCTTCACTCCAGTCACCTCTGCAGCCGCTCTCCAAGCGCTTCCTGGTCCTTCCTGGTCATGCGGTGCTGACTGACAAGTTTCTCCAGTATTCGGGCTGTAGAGAAGGCCTAGCAAGACCGGGCCAGCAGGGGGCGCCAGCCCAGCAAGAGAGAGAGAGCTGCTGCCTTTTGGCCCTCTGATGTGTGCTTCACATCAGATGATGTGGGAGGGGGGCTGCAAGGAGGCCACGCTCAGCTTCAGCTAGACAGTGGATGTCTGAGGCCTGACTGTCTTGAACTGGGAAATCTTCATGCCACAAAAGCACATACTGGTTTGAGGTGTGTCTCAGTGGGAGCACTTGCCTTGTAGGCATCTGAGGCCCCAGGTTTCATCCCCAGCACTGGGAAACAAGACCAAGTCCCTCTAGGCCCGGGAACCATGAGTACCTCAGGGCTGGTCTCAGTATTATTCTGGCTAGAGGTGGGTCAGTCCCCGTCCCTCTGAAAATATATGCCCTTTTTTCAACTGCCTTGGTCTCCAGAGCACAAAGCTTCCCCCGCCCCAATGGCTTTTGCTGTCTGCAGACCCAGTGTGGCGTGTCCTGACCACCTGCCTACCACGCTGTTTTTGGCTAGTACCCGTTGGGACGGGACTCTGGTCTCTGCACACAAGTGCTTTCCCTGACTGGCTCTCCTGGCCACTGTGGATCTGCCTGAACATTCTGCAGGCAGAGTGCTGAGGGAAGAGGTACCGCCAGCCAGGCTCGGGAACTGAGCTCCCCAACCCCATCCCCAGGGAGTGAGGGATGTCTCCTTCGCAGCATGTACTGAGGAGGGCAGCAGGTGAAATGGAGCAGTCCTCACAGGTAAGGTCTGTAATGACGAGCTGTGAGAACCACAGAGGAGGGCTGGACCAGGTGGGGTCGGGAGACCACTCTGAGCGCTCGCCTACATTGAGGCTCTGGGTCCCACCCTCAGCACGGCACACAGACCAGCGAGGTGAGGCCCTAGAGTGTGGAGAAGCTCCCGTCACAGGCTGAGGTGTATTCCCAGGTGAAGGAGAGCAGCAGACACGGTGTGGGTGGTTGAGAAGCAGCACGGCTGTGTGGCCATGGCCGCCTGGGAGAGCACTGCCCCCAACTCCCACTGTGTGCAAAGCTTCTTCAGTTCTAGCGTCTGTAAACTGCCCTCCCACTTCTCCAGGAGGTGCTGGCCTAAACACTGTCATAGGGGAAAGACAGCGCTAGGTCATAGCTGTACCCAGCCATGGTGTCACAAGGAGAGCGGCAGACAGGAAGAGAGCTCTGAAAGGCCAGCTGGTCCACTGCAAACTCATAGGCATGGATCAGGCCACGATGCCTAGGGGAAGCAGATATGAACACCAGTCAGCAAGGTTGCTGTGGCACAGGCATGCAGTCGAGGCTAGCCCTCCGTTGTGACAGTATGTACGCGGAGCCCACACTATCAGATACGCAGACGCCATGACTGAGGTGAGCAGGGAGCCCCAAGAGACAATGTTTAAGAAGAGGCATCGCCTCTCTGTCAAGCTGATTGCGGTCCTGCTCTGCCCCAGATGCAGGAGCAGCTGCAGAATGTTCTAGACAGACACTCGGTGCATGCTTCTGGTTGACAGCAGTCACTGTGTACCCTGCCCTGAGAGAGTATGTGACTGGGAATGGGGCTGGGGGGGAGGGACCGAGAGGAGTATGTGACTGGGAATGGGGTATGGTGGGGTACTGATGCAACCACACTGAGCCATTTCTCAGGATGTGCCCAAACCCGCACTGACCTCCTGTGACAGGCGAAGTTGTCCATGTCGGAGTTGCGCACCACCTTCTCATAGGGCACGTTGGCGGTGATCAGGCTGTGGCTATTGAAGGAGACGTGGCGCACAGGGTGCCTGGAGCCACGGGGAAGAACACTGTAAGGCTGGGGCAGCCTGCCCTGGCTGTGCACCCTGAAACTCTCTAGGCAAACTTTCCATTATGACGAAGCAGACACGAGCCAAGCCTTTGTCTGCCTCCATTTTGCATACACCTGCACCCTTTCCACATTTCAACCAACTGCTTCAACAAGTTGGTGTGTTTGGGATAGAAGGATGTTCACTTTGAGCCAAACCTGCTACATGGCAGATGTTGATGTAGCCAACAGAAGTGATGGCTACAACTGATAGTCACGCTGTGATTCAGGAGACAACAGCATGCAGTCTCCTGGAAATGGGTGCTTGTCCTCAGAGGTTCCTCTGCAGAAAGGAGTCCCATGTCACCCCAACTGGGGCTGACTGAGGCCACCGGGGAGCAGGCCTTCTGGCTGGAGGATAACAGGAGAGTGATAAAGGAAGGGCTCGGCGAGGGAAGGCAGGCTGAGGGTGGGTGGTCGGACAAGCAGCTTGACTAGAGCTGGGTGCTGACCAGGACTCCTGCAAGAGAAAGCCTCACTTCCCTGGGCCTCCCTCAAGTGCTGGAAAGATATGCTGGGTGTGGGCATCCTGAAAGGGCCACTGCAGAAGCCCAGAAAGGACAGTGCTGTCCTGGAGGTGCAGAGAACCAGCTCTCTACTGGTTTTCCTTAAATTGGGAAAACGCTGGATTCTAGTGTGGGAGTTTGCGCTGCCCTTTGGCGCCACCTGGTGGCACTATGGTGCATCACCATGGACGTTAGGGAAGGGTGGGTTAAGAGCAGTGTGGTACCAGAGAATTCACCAACCTGTAAATAAAAAAAAAGTGAAGGCAAAGGTAGAGCTGCCTTGACTTTGCGTCTGGTGGGAGAGGTGCACGTTATGCTCTCTGCTGTGCACTTCCACAGCGCCACACTCTCTTCACCGAGGCGCTGACGCTCAGCCAGACAGGACTCTGGGGCACGTGAGCGGTGGGAGATCCAGGTTGCTTCTAAATTCAGAACTGAGGCAGGCCCACAGGAGCAATTTTACCAGGAGGCACCAGTCAGAGTCTCCTCTGCTCAAGGCTATATGAGCTGTCTTAGCTGGCGCTACTTAAATTGCACACTATGTGCCCATCTTCATAGTGAGAGAAGGGGCAAGCCACACACCGTCTGGCACAAGGGGACACTTGACAACCCATCTGCCTTCACACTGGAAATCCTCCTCTCCTTGTAACTAAATGAAGGAATCTGCAGTAACCACACAGCTGTGGAAAGTTCACTCTAAGAAACTAGGACGCTCAGCAAGGCCGCGTGTTACTCAGGGCGAAGTAATGGGGAAGAGAGAGGCGCTGAAGTCTCAGGACTGGGCTTTCTAGGTCTCCTCTCCTGCAAAGGTGCTTTCAGGAAGGCGGCAGCGTGGGCACAGGTGGCCTGGGGACGCCCACACACCGCAGGCCAGCTTACCTGGAGTGAACCTCCCACAGCTTCTGGTTCATGCGGTAATCCCACACGGACACCAGTCCCTCCTCGCCCCCGCTGACAATCTTCCAGTCATCCATCTGGACTGCGGACACCCCCAGCTGATGGGCAGACAGTGACAGGGCGATTTTATCGCTGCGGAGGTCATGGAGCCTGACTCTGGAAGATGCAAGAAGAACACCAGCAGGAGAGGGTTAGTGAGGAAGCCTGCAGCTCCTCCTGCTTCAGCTGTGTGGTCCCTCAGCAGTCCATGGGGCTCCCCTGTGGGGCTGACCAGGCAGAGGTAAAGTGTGTGTTATCTACGAGATGCACACTCGCCGCTTCCAGTGTCCTGGGGGTCACTGTAACTCACTTACTCCCCAGGCCTGCAGGCATCACGGAAAACTTGTCTTTTGCTCAAAGTGAGCATTTGCCTGTCGTCGCGTGGACCCCGGGTCCAACCTGATGCACGTGCCGAGGATGAAGGTGGCTACTGCAGTTCTGTGCCAGAAAAGTTGACTTCGGGACAAATTTTATCAAAGCCATGGGGACCTAACTTCCTTTTTACAGGCAGCATGTTTTATGGATTTCAAAATCTGCTTCCCTGGTCTCTATAATCTCCCCAGCTTTTCTGTTTGAGTTCATTTTTTTTTAAATCTGCAAAATTGAAAATTTAGATGAATAAGTGACTTTCTAGAACAGATTAAGTGATCAAGAGCAATGGACAAGGGCTGGCCAGGTAAGGGGCAGCTGCCCACAAGGGCTCTGAAATCCAGAAGCCAGGAGAGGAGGCTGTCAGCACAACTAACATCAGGCAGACAACAGGACCACAGGAAGCCCCTGGAGACTAGCTGAGCTACCACATACTGCACACAGAAGAAACCCGCAGTCAGCTTCACGAGGTGTAATCATACCAACTCAGGACTTCCGGCATGCATCTGCCCTCTGCTTCATTGACTCTAAGGCCCCGTGGCTGAAGCAAGCCCCCTGCTCGAACAGGAAGCCTCTAGACAGCCAGGCTCGACAGCACTGCTCCTGCACCTTGCTAAAAATGGTGAATGCACCTAAGATCAGGAATGACACCAGGAGAAACAGCAGCTTATCCACATTAATATGCCCAACTCAACATTAAAGATTATGTTTGTACCACATGTGTTCAGTGCCTGCAGAACAGAGGAGGCCATGAGATCCTCTGGGACTGGAGTAATAGTTGCTACTTGTCACATGGGTGCTGGGAATTAGACTGGGTCCTCTGCAAGAACAGTCTGTGCTGTTCACTGCTGAGCCACTTCTCCAGCCCCAACAGCTAATTTTGTATAGACAACCGCTAATTGTAAGAAACATAGTCAAGGAGCTGGTGGAGAGGACCTGAGTCTGTTGTCTGCCCGACGTGGGTGCTAGGAACCAAACACCTGTGACTCCTGCTGCTGGGGCCCCAGTGCCCTCTTCTGACCTCTGTGGGCACCATTTGATCTTAAATGGACTTCAGTTTTATGAAAACATTTAATGTCAGTATGCTGTGTTTTCTCAGCTCAGAGCTGAGTTACATATAATACCAGCTACCTGAGAGGCTGAGGCAGGAGGATTACAAGTTTCAGGCCACCCTCAACAGCTAAGTGATATTCTGTGTCGAATAAAAATGTGCCTGGAATGTGGCTTGGTGGGTGAGCTCTTGCCTGACCAGCGGAGGAAGGACTGCTAGAGTCTGAGGCTGGTCTGCGCTGTGCAGCAAGACCTTGTTTCAAAAAACTAAAAAATGAGTGGGAGGGGCTTCTTAAAACCCACAAGCCACTCTAAAAAGATCTTCAGATGATGAACACGAGTCTAGAGCCGAGGCTCCTTCCTCACCGGTTCCTCCAAGTTCACAGTGAGAGGAAAGGCAAGGAGCACCTCTTGAGCATACTGTGTCCAAGTCTACCGGTCTTAAGAAGTAAAAACGGATGCTACCCCTATATCACCTCTCTTCAGCAAAAACAGAGCCTGTTACACGCCTCATACCCTGGGCCTGATGGTGAGACCCATGGCTGGTGCACACACAAATTCCTCTGCAGGGACTGAGCTCGAGTCCCCCAGTGTGAGGGCTAGGCTGGACTGGCTTAGAAGGCATTCCCACTTGGGTGTTTCCAGAGGGGACACATTCGGCTGCCATGGCTTTCCACCTTGATAGACCATAGCTTCAAACCCTGAACTCAAAATAAACTCTTAAGCTGTCTCTGTCACAAAAGTGAGAAAACACGATGAACAGAGTAAGGACACTCAGGCTCCTGTGGGCTCGCCCCGTGTGCTTATCAACACACCCCAGGGACAGGCTTTGGTTTCAGACAGCTTGGGAAGCCTCCCCCCACACCACATAATGTGGTAAAAACAACAAAACTAACACCCTTTACTGCTGCCCTCAGTCCACACTGCAGCAGTGAGGAGCCACGCAACACCTTGACTCTTGCTTCAAAACAAGCATGCATCTTTCAGAATGAAGACACAGACCCTGAACACGAACTTCATGAGAAGGCAAGGAGCACAGCGCAACCAGCAGCGAGCGACATGGAGCATAGGTGCAGCACACCTAAGGAAGGTCCTGGAGAAAAATGGGCTGATAATGCCCAGGGGGTAGTGCTAGTCAACACTATCACAATAAAAACTACATTCTGGAAACTGTTTTTTTCCTAAGGAAGGTCCTGGAGAAAAATGGGCTGATAATGCCCAGGGGGTAGTGCTAGTCAACACTATCACAATAAAAACTACATTCTGGAAACTGTCATCTTAACAATGGGAGCATACAAAGACGTTTTAAGCAGCCTGGGGGAGAAGGAATTACCTGTTAAGAATTGATCATTAGACTTCCAGGGAGATTAGAGGCAGCATTAGAGATGCCATGAATTTGAACGACTGGATGGGGATGCCTTAAGTAACCGCATCACATCAGGCAGCCACAGGACACCCCCACAGTAGAGCACTGGCAGACATTCAGAACTCTACCTGTTAGCAGGTGACATGTCTACACCATCTGCAGAGGGGCCAGGGGGACAAGGACTGCTCAGCTGAGGCAGAGGTCACGGGCTAGTCCTCCTGAAGTGTGAGCAGGTGTGTGTGGCAACAGGCAGCTATCACGGAGCTGTACGCACTGAGGCCCCTATCGTACTTGCTTTTAGGTGCGGAGCATGCTTCCTATCAACGCGGTTCAGAAGTTAAATACTAATAGCAGCTCCTTGGGAAGAGAGGTGGGGTTTTTGCTTTATTCTAAATGTGACTACGCTGTTTAAAAGTCAGGCCTCAGAGGGTGTTGGCTCCACCCTGGTGCGCACACCTCATTTGTTTCAGTTTATCTTTTTCATAGCTAGTGATAAGTAGGTATGTATAACATGGGACCACAGAAGTTAGGCATCATGGTACAATCCAGAATCCTAGTACAAGGGAGGTAAAGGCACAAGGACCAAGAGTTCTAGGTTGTTCTTGACTACATGGCTGTAACAAAGCAAGTTCAAGAAAACCTGTTGTAAAAAACATACTACCACCGTTGACAAAGAAACAACCAACAATCACAGTCTTGGGATGCAGAATCAAGACCACACGGCAAGATGGCAGTGCAGGCTATGTCTACAAGTGCTACTCACTCCCTGTCTCCAGCGAGGGGCTCTAAGTGCACACAGCTGCTTGTCCTCAGGCCTCCGGAGGCCAAGAGACCCAAGGCTGTGGGGCACCCAGGAGGGAGCCTGGGGCTGGAGCCCAGCATGGGCTTTTGAAAAGATGGGGGTGGAGTGTAAGTTGGCTATCAAGAGCCCCTCAGTGAGTGTTTACCGTGTGGCTGTAACACACGGATGCGGGTAAACACATTTGGACCCTTAGTTCAGAGTTTGCCGTCTGATTCTCTACTGTGTTTAGAGAGCGGCATGATGGTGTCAGATGAAGACAGCAGCAGAGACATCAGCAGCTCAGGTTCACTAGGGAAACAGAAACCACCCTGTGAAAGACCAGTCTTCTGACATCTTAGAGAGACATCTGGCTTCTTGTCTCAGATAGAACTGAGTCCTGTCCACCCAAGCCATCAAATTCACATTAGGAAGCAGGTATCAGCCCAGAGCATCTGACAAAGTGTAGTACCAGCCCCAAAGGCAGCATGCCCTGGCAGAGCCAGCAGCCTCAGCACTCAAACTGCAGATTCCACGCTGGGAAACAGGTAGCCCAGCAAATGGGTGGAGACGTGCCAGGCTGACCGATTCCAGGGACAGGAAGGGGCCAATGGTAGATCCTGCGAATCCTCAGCTAGTGAGTATCACCAACCTTGCTTGCTGAAAGAAAAATAATTGGTCTGAAAGCTCTAATTGTCTTATGTTTAATATTCATGGATGGGCTTGGAGGCCAGCCCCTGCGCCCCCCCCCCCCTGCAGCATTCACTAATGAAAACCGCACCATAGGAGGCAGCTTTAGCCCGCCAATTAAAACAAAAGACACCAGAACCTTCCAAAGACTCCAGCAGAGGAGCATCCATCAGATGGGCAGGAAAACGCGCTGGAACGGAGAGGGAGGCACGCTCTGGTTGGTCCTGTGTGAAGGGCTTTGAATAACTCATTATAACACTTGCAGATGGAGTGAGCGTAATGTTCGCGCCCTGCACGCGCCCTGGCAGCAGGCACCACACACAAGCACACCACAACTTTCTATGTGCTGGGCAGGAAGGAAGCGAGAAGACTCTAATTGGGGGGTCACACCTTGGGGCGTGTTTCCTACTGGTTTGGACTCCACAGTCCCGGATGATAACAAGGAGACTGTGCTGGCAAAGCTGGCAGTGCCCAGACTCTGGGTTGGCTGTTCTTCAGGAAGAACGCAACCTTGGCTACAGTTAGATCCAGAAAATAAAGGTAAATGCATGGAAATCATTAACACACAAGTATTTTAAAATTATGACTTAATTGGGAAAACTGGTATTTTTAAAAGATTAGTACACACTTTTCGCCTGACCTCGCTGTCCCCGAGCTGTGGGTGTATATGCAGAATCTATGCCTCACTCACAGCACCGAAGCCAGCCTTCTGAGATGTACATCTTAACAGCAACGGGAAACACATTTTTAGATGCATGGCATATCCAGCTTTGTCCAGCTCGGCTAAGCTTACAGCATGTTCTGTGCCAAACCAGCATTGCGGTGTGAGGTTTCCGCATGAAATACGAGCAGCTGTCCCTTTGGGGTGATCCCCGAAGCTCTTAGCACCTGATTCCTCAAGGAATCTTCTAAACCCTAAGCTCTGTGGCTCACAAAAGGCCAGCCTGGGACAGCACTGATGGCCAAAGCAAAAGCTGAAGTACGGACAATTCTAGCTAACATTCGCAGGCTGGCCCAGCAGAACACTCAGGGCAAGCCTGGTGACCCTAGAACCTTGGTAAGAGTGGTCGGAGAGAACCCATGCCACAGCTGTCTGTGTGTCTGTGTGCACAAGAGTGCAGGTGCCTACACAGCCCAGAAGAAGGCATCCTGTCCCCTCAGCAGGAGCTCCAGGCAGTTGTGAGCCACCTGCTGTGGGTGCTGGGAGTCAAGCTCAGTTTCTCCGCATGGGTAGTGCATGCTCTTAAGTAGAATCATCTTTCTGCCCACTCACCACACAGCCCGAGCTGTGCTGAGACCTGTGGCTAACCGCCCAGGCGGCACGCCACCACACACAACTCTGACACAGAGGTCCTCCCTTCATGTATGGAGACTGTTTGCAAGCCTGGCATTTGGAAGGATGTTCACTCTACCTAGTACACCCTAACCAAAAGATGCAGGGAAGTCTAGCCGGAGGCCAGTGGAACATAAACAGGGCGGAATTGGACCTGGAAACACACTCAATTTTTATGGTCAATTAATTTTTAAGAATGGAAAGAACAATCTTGACAACAAACAGAGCTGAGACAACTGAGCATAGAGCCGCACCCCTACCTCACACTACACCCCAAATTACCTCACAGGTCATGCATTTCAAATATAAGACATTAAATTATAAAACGCAAGAAAACAGACTAATAACCTTAGAGTAGGAATTTTTTTTACAAATAAGTAATAACACAAGCAATAAAAGAAAAACTAGATAAATCACACTCTATCAACATTTAAAGCCCATATTTTAGAGACCATTTTCAACAAGTAAACAGCTTACACAAGAAGAAGAATTACTTGCAAATGACAGATCTGATAAGGGACTTACAGATGGAAAACTTGAAAACCCCATCAAAACACAGCAATAAAAGTCTCAATTAAAAACAGGATTTGAGTGTGAGTGTGGTAGCTCATGCCTATAATCCCAGAACTCAGCAGCAGATACAGGACTGCCCTAAGTTCTACAAAGCAAGTGCTAGGCCAGTTTGCTATACAGTGAAACCATATCTCAATTTGCACTCTGACTCAAAAACAGGATTTCGATAGTCATCTCTCTACAGAAGATGTGCAGATGAACCATAAGACAGGAAAACGGGTCCTTAGGCACCAGCATGATGCAAATCAAAGTACAAGGAGACACCTCACAGACGAGGTTGACTGCCACACAGATTGAGGATAATACATGGGCTGAGGAGACAGAGAAACTGGAAGATTCCCCAAGGCCAGGACAGGCAGGATGAACAGCCAAACAAGAAGAGTGTGGCAATTACCACTGAAGCTGGCAATTCAATCCCTAGGTGTCTATACCCAAGAAAATTGAAGATACACAAAAATCTACACAGGAATTATAATGGTCAAAACTATTAAGAGATTTAAATAATTAGGCCACCCAGATGTCCACTAGCTTAACAAGATGGACAGAATGATGTCTGCCAGTGATGAACATTAGTTGGCTATTAAAAAGAAGTGACTAATGTCTGGATACAAGCTACCACTGGGCTTACCTTGAAAACACTGGACCAGGTAGGAATATGTCATAAAAGGCCATGTCAACCATTTTTATGTGCGTCCACAGGTAAACGCACACCAAAGGAAAGTCACGTAATGGTTGCTCAGAGTGGAGGGCGTGGGGGAGACAGCAGTGACAGCTCCCAGTACAGGGCTTCTCTCTGGGGTACTACCCTGGAATTGACTGCATTTAAGCTGGTGGGTCACACGGCACCTGAGTTCTGCCTCAAGGAAGTGGTTCTGAAAATGGACTTGTGCTGGGGAGGCGGCTTTGTGGGTAAAATGCTTGGCAGACAAAAATAAAGACTTGAGTTTGGCCCCTCAAGACCCAGCTAAAGATGGACACAGCAGCACGTCTGTAATCTGGCTCTCCTATGGTGAGATGAGAGGTAGGGACAGGAGAATCTCCAGATGCTGGTGATTGAACACATAGCCAACATGGAGGAGGTGAAGCTGAAGACAGTGTTGTCCTCTGAGCTTCATCCACACTTGTGCTGTACCAACACCCACACCCCGCATGGATGTACACGCACACGGATGTACACGCACACACACGGATGTACACACACAGACACAGGCGCACACACACGCATGGATGTACACACAGACACAGGCGCGCACACACACGGATGTACACACACAGACACAGGCGCACACACACGCATGGATGTACACGCACACACACGGATGTACACGCAGACACAGGCACACACACGCATGGATGTACACGCACACGGATGTACACACACATGGATGTACACGCACAGACGCGCACACACACACACACACAATAAGTAAGCTGTATATCTGGGGAGAGTAGCTGAGAGCTCGTGGTCAAGGAATGTGCCTTAGCACCCTGACAGTTGCAATCTTGTCCCAGCACTGACTCTGATCCTGACTCTCCCTCCCTCCCTCTCTACCCTGGGTTTCACCGTCCAAGGCACACAGGGAGGGAATCTCACTGCTCCAAGTTTTCCTCCACTCACTGACAGGAATGCGGAGGCTCTGGGTTCAGTTTGCTGCTCTCGGCAGTCTGCTGACGGACTGCAGCAGAGCACCTGGGGAAGTGGCTCTGCCAGGAGGCTTCCTTTCCCACTGCTCCAGTGCTTCCTGTGGTCCTGCCCTGAAGAGGGGTTCCCAATACAACTGTAGGGTGGGGCAGGAATGAGTTTAAAAGGAAAGAGCAATGCCGGGCGATGGTGGCGCACGCCTTTAATCCCAGCACTCGGGAGGCAGAGGCAGGCGGATCTCTGAGTTCGAGACCAGCCTGGTCTACAGAGCTAGTGCCAGGACAGGCTCCAAAGCCACAGAGAAACCCTGTCTTAAAACAAAAAAAAAAAAAAAAAAGGAAAGAGCAGACTAGGACTTAGCTTTGAGGACAGTGTGTCCATGGAGCTATTCCTACCCACTGGGCACAGCTGCCCTGGCCTGCACATGGAAGAAAACTTACCTATAAGGGCTTTCAAACATTTTAATTCTTCCACAGAATTAAAATTATTATTTACATAGCTGGACTCTTAGATGAGGCAGGGAATCTTGGCTTTTCCTCAGAAGGCTAACTGTAAGCCCTCACTGCAGACACAAGTCCAGGTCCGTATACTGGGTTTATTCTAAGGGGAGTGGGGGGTGGAGCTCTAATGCTGAGAAAGATTGATGTTGTATGGAGAACCCTGGGACCTCCCTGCTTTATTTTAAAAACTTAATTCCGCTACATCCTAATAAAATAAGTTTCTAAAAATCAAATTTGGGCTCCACGCTGACCAGAGGGCATCTAGTTATGATGTGTGATGAGGTGGGTACACTCCAGAGGGAAACGTCAGCATTACTGAGAATGCCTACGTGTTCTGGAGGACAGTTTGCAGCGAGAGACAGCTAACAGTGGCTGTGACATTCTGGAGTTATCTGGGCTAAGGTCTTCACACATGAGGGACTCCTCTGCTCTGGAGCAGGGCCCTGGGTTCCTGACAGCAACAAGAAACTCGTATTATACACACATCCTGGGCAGAGTCCACTGCCTAGGCCTGATACCTGGAAGTTCCCAAGAGCCCCTAACATTTGCTCCACTAGAAAACAGAGGAGACTGTCTGCTCCATTCACAGGATGTGGTTTGTTTCCCTGGCCACACACAGGGGTTACTTGCAAAGCCTAGGCAGCGGTTGTGTTGGTGTGTGTGTGTGTGTGTGCAAGGGCATGCATGTGTGTAGTGTATGCATGTATGCAACTGTGAGCAAGGGCATGTGGAAGTCAGAGTTAATGCCAGCTGTCCTCAATTGCCCTCTACTTTATCTTCTGAGAAAGGCTGAACCCAGAGCTTTCTCATTTGCTGGCCACTGAATTCTGAGGATAGTCATGCCTGTTTCCCTTCCCTGCAGGGTTACAGATGAGTGTGACAATTGCTTTTGTGGTTGTTATTGTTTTTAGAAAGGGTCTCAGCATGTAGTTTTTGCTGGCCTAGACCTCACTACATGGACTAGGTTTGAACTCAAAGAGATTCCCTTGCCTCTGCTTCCCAAGTGCTCACATGGGTTCTGGGATCCAAATTTAGGTCATGTTTGCCCCGCAGTCATTTACTGACTGAGCTACCTCTCTAGCCACCGAAGCCTTAGCACAGCAAACTCAGACATCCATCTGCAAGCCCCACATTCTGAGTCACCAGAGGAGTCCCTGTGAGAGAGGGACAGAGCCTTCTCCCCACAAAGCACGTTCAGGCTCTTTGCTCTAGGTGGGGTGGGCTGGGGTGGGGCTCGGGATACAAACACTATGTGATCCAACAGTGGCTTCTGCAAGCTGCTACTCCGCTGGGACAGAGCTCTGGGATCTGGCACAAAGAAACCCCAGAGCCGAGCAGCCCCGCACCTGCAGCCCGGGGCTGGGCCCAGGGGAGGGGTGCCAGCAGCCCTGGCGACTGGCCAGTCTACCTCTCTCTGGGGCACTGAATTAGACGCAGTAGGTAACTAGCCAAAAAGCAGAGAGAAAGCAAAGGAGAAGACAAGACAAGGGGGAGAAAACTAAACTTTGGACTGGAAGGGTCTTTTTAAACACTACCCTGCGGTGCTAAAGGCTGGCACTGGCCCCTGGACCAGGAAAACCAACTTCCTCAGCCAATGTGTTAAAGAGAATGCCACTAATCAGCTAAATAGAAACTGGAATCTGTTCCCATCAAGTCTCTTTCCCGTCACCAGAGGGACACACAGTGCTCTGAAATACACTCTTGGCATCACTTGGCAGGCAGCCCTATTGTGCTGAGCACGGCCAGTCTCTTAGGTTATTGTTTTTAATATCAGAAAGCGAGCTTTTCTGTGCCAAACAAATTCTGTAACAGGGGGACAAAAGATATTCCAAGTGGTCTCGCTGGACCATCCACCAACTGCCTGAAAAGAGGACCAACCATCCTGTGTGCTTCAGAAGTGAAGTGGAGGCATAGAAGGTCCAACTATTACCTAATGCAAGACCGCTCCAAGTCCAGAGGTGGAGTGGGGGTTGGGGACTGCAGGCAAGGCTCAAGTATGAGGCACTCATGCTCAGGGCCACAGATGAGCATCATTTCAGCCCGGACCTACCTCCTGTCCATGTTGCCACTGACCATGAGGTGGGGAGGGCTGTCCCGGAGGTTGACACAGGTGAAGTCACCGAGCGCATTGCCGAGCTTTGAGAGACAGCGTTCTGCTTCCAGGCTATACACCAGGATCTGAGAGGGGAGAGCATAGGTGTCAGTCTCACACGGCAGAGGGATGTCACACACTTCTTACTGTGCCACCTTTGAGGAATGAGCATTTCGCCGTCCCCAGAAGACACTGGGTTACTCAATGGCTTGGACACTTCCCAGGGGCATAACTACTCAATTGACAAAAGACCAAGAAAGGGAAACCAAAGAGGTCCTTGGCCAAAGCAAAAGCAGGAGAAAGAGACACACGAATGGCGGGTCAGCAGCCTGCTTTCCCCACACTGCTGCACTGAAGCCCAGCCCAGGTGATTGTTTTCTGTTTGTTTGAAAGGAAAGAAGGCTACAGGTCACTGGCTTTGAATTTGGGGTTAACTGAAGAGCGTACAGAGGCTCTAGGAAGCTGCACCAGATAGTGCATGTAGTTACGGCCCAACAGCACCTTCTTCCGTCTTCTTCCCCACTCTCCCCTCGGTTTGGTCATGAAAGCTGGTGAGAAGATGCTTGTGGGCTTCACACGGTGCAGTCCTCCTGGAAGGTGTCTGCACTGCTTCCTCAGCAAAGGGGAATAAAGGACGGATTGCACAGAAGCCCCAAGAGTTTTTTAATGAAAGAAATTATTAGCTCATGGGAGGCATTCAATGAACAACAGTACAGGACCCAGGCCCCCTCACTGCACCTCTGCTGACTTCTGCTGAGCATGTGGTGAGCACACTGAGCTGGGTTTCAGAGCAACTCAGCGGCACTCCTATAGAGACCATACTCTCTCTCCTGGTTAACCCAGACACTTCTGAGTGGAGAGTCTTATGTCGGTTCTGAGAAATTCCTAACACGTAAAATCATCTCCTCCGTGGGAACAGTACACATTTCTGTACCTGAATCTTTGAGACTCTGTGGTTGTCTAACACCACAGTCACAGCTACTGCTAACACTGGAAGGAAAGAGCAGAAGTCACAGATTCTCAGCACCTAATGCACAAGCCAAGATGCAGCTAAGATGAAAGGTTCCTGACAGAAAGTTGGGTTTGTTTACTTATTTATTTTAAAAACAGGGTCTTGCTATGTAGTTCTAGCTGTCCTGGAACTCAGCCTGTAGACGAAGCTGCCCTTGAACTCAGAGATCCCCCCGTACCTCTGCCTCCTGAGTGCTGGAATTAAAGATATGCACCATCCCTAGCTCCTGACAGAAAGCTGTTTCTAACAGACACGTGATCAAATCCATCTTCAGCAAATGAGCTGGACATTATCACAGGTGGCTCCTCAAGGATGAAAAGTGAAAACCAGCAACCTGATGGTGTGTCTTGAAAATGTCCCCAGCACTGAGCAGTGTCTGTGGAAAGACACTCCAGTGCCCTGCTCTGCACGCAGAGAGGGTCCACAGCGCCCCCCAACAAGCACAACTACTGGGGGACAGTTTTAAAAGTGACTCATCTTTTTGGAGCAACCATTTTGGATTTAATTATCATCACAGATTTCAATATTTTGGATTGATCTGTTTGTTTTTAAGGTACACCAGTGCACACAGCAGGAAGGCAGAGGTAAAAGTACAAGGACTGAGGCTCACACAAGCCAGCAGCAGCCTCCACTTTTTTTCCAGTTCTATTTTGACAAGTGGATCAATCATCTCTGAGTGGTACAGGGAGATAATCCCCACCAAAAAGACTGCAAATTCATCATAAAGACATCTAAGTCAGCAGTCAAGGATTTCTAAAATGTTCAATAATTCAACGGATCAGAACTATCCAAAGAGAACCTTTACCATTGCGTTTAGTTAAAGACCACAGAGATTGGAAAACACATTACCATCTCGAAGGCAGGTCTTCCACGCTACAAGTCCCTTAACGACCTTTACCATGGCTCCCTCCCTCCCACTCTCTCTCTCTTTTAATAAGGTTGAGCAAATGGGACTTCATTTTATCTGATTGCCACAGACGAGTGATATCAATTATTCATGCTCACACTCCCTCTTGTTAAGACCATGCATTAGACGAATTTTTCTCTTTATTGCCCTGCTTGGGTGAGTCTTAACCCACGACCACTTGAGTTGTTCTCAGAGGTGTTCAGAGATGCTGGAGAGAAGGGGAAACTCCCCCCCAGATGCAATCTGGGAGCAGATGCTCGGCACTAATGTGGCCAGCGAGTCGATAGAGCGGCCAAGCAGCAAATGCAGGTTCAGCAGTGTTAGCAGCAATCATGGTGCAGGCATGTGCTGTCATCCTGTGTTCCTAGGAGTTCTTTCTAAAGCGAAGCCCAGACTGCTGTGCATCCTGAAGACATCTGCACAAGACATCTGCGCTATGAGATCAAGTTCTCGTGTCACTGTCTTCTAGTGGACCTGCATGACCCTCACGTGAACAGAAGCATCCTCTTTGTAAGGGACTGGATAGGGAGTTTTCCGTTTCTGCTTACTTCCCCCTCTGAGAGCGGAAGTCATTTCTGATAAAACATAGCTTTCGAATCCTTTCAACTATTCTGACTGGTCTCAACTATACTTTTAAAGATATATTACAACTGAAAGACTGCAATGTATCTCATAGTAAGTTATAAGAATAAATTACATAGTAGAAGAGTGTGACCCATCTCCAGGAACCAGCCACCCAGAACAGTCTGGTAAGAACAAGTAGATTTTGAGTGTGAGGGTCTATCTCTCTTGCTCTGAACATACAAGGCATTTCTGTGAGCTTGGTATTTCACAGCTGCTTCTCCACAAGTAGCTCTGGTTCTTCTGAATGGAGAACTTTTGTGCATATATAATTCCATATGATAAGTTGTTTCTATTCAGTTTTTGATAAAACATTCAACAGCCAGTGACGAACACTTATGAATCCTCTTCTGTGCAGGACTGGAGTAAACGGGTGTGGCAGCCAACACACTGACAGCTCAAAGAGCTGTGTCTGTACCAGCTGCTGCTAGCCCAGCTGCCCCACGCTCCCACACATGGGACCTGCCTCTTCTGGGACCACAGAGCCATCGTGTTGCTATGCCCTAGCAGCTGGGGTCTCAAGCAGGAGGAGGGCTGTTGTACTGGTCACACAGTCAGGATGGAAATGGTCACAGGTCCAACGTCTGGAAAGCATCAGCAACTACTCTGGGCAGGGAGGTCTGTATCTTCTCCATGTGACTGGTTTGTGCTGGATTCTAGAGGCTGTGGGATTCCAGCCAAATCCCGATGGAAGGGCTAGAAGATGGCTACTACCCTCTCAGTGGGGTTGGTTCAAAGCCTGCCACCCGCTCCTCCACCCTTTGAAATCAGGACTCAGCACAGCAAGTTCTTCCTAAACACAGGACTGACATCACCCATCTGTGAACATGAGCCACCAACAGACAGAGATGTCTTCAAAGAGCTTTGGAGCCTTGCCGAGAGAGAAACTGTGTCGTGTTCTGATGAACAAGGAACACAACTCTGAGTTTAATTTTACCAAAACTGCAGAAAGTGGCTGGCTCACCTCCTCAGGATCTCAGCCCCCTTGGCAACACGGTCAGCAGTGGACAGAGCCTCGTCCCACAACAACTGCACTAAGAACCTTTGGAATCCAAGAGCGTTTGCCTGCTCCCCTTTAAGCAAGGGGTGTGCTGAATGGACTCAGAGGGAAGAGCTGACCCAAGGGTTGCAGACTGTAGACACAGCTGCCTGCTACCTCCCTGCCACCCTCCGGGCCTCTTCCTTCACTACCACATACACTTTGCTCTTTGAGAAAAGCCATGGTCAGAAGCCAGTTCTGAACAGAGAGCGCCGGCTCCCGCTCTCCATCTGCACCCACTTTAAGTGTACTCTGCCCTCCCCACTACCACCCTTGGCATGAAGGCTTCTTCCCTCTCAGCAGAGCAGGGGGTGTTTTTGGTCAATGCACTGCATCTGGTGTTCCCAAGTGCCACCCTGAACCGTGTCATCAGCCTGCAGCTCGCAAACAAGGAGGGGAAACAGCCCAAGACTGCAGTCTTGAAGGCCGGGTGCGGCTTTGTTACCTAGCCCTTACACAGTGGAGAATGCTTCCTCAACCAGGGATGTAAGGTCCCTGGAGCAGAAATGCTGCTGCCCACTGCCTTTCAGCATGACTAGCAGGGATCAGATGCCATGGTAGTTATGTGGGCCTGCATCTTGCTAGGTGTGTGCATTTGTGTTTGGTGATAACCAGCTAGGATTGGTAACCAAGCAAACCTAGAATCCACTCCAGTTTGTGCTTAACTCTTTCCTCCATTAGGTGACCTTGGGGATCCACAAGGAGATGTCTCATCCTGCCCCAATCCTGTGGGCTCCCTTGTTGTCTGACAAGTTGGCAGACCAGGAAGCCTGGTAGTAGTGGATTTTAACTGTATTGTATTTTTTTTAAGTTTTTATTTTTTTTTTTAGAGATTTTTATTTATTATGTACACAGTGTTTAGCCTCCACATATGCCTGCAGGCCAGAAGAGGGCACCAGATCTCATTACAGATGGTTGTGAGCCACCATGTGGTTGCTGGGAATTGAACTCAGGATCTCTGGAAGAGCAGTCAGTGCTCTTAACCTCTGAGCCATCTCTCCAGCCCTTAACTGTATTTTAATAAGACTGCCTGAAGATTTGAGAGTAAAACAGTCCCACTGGTCAGCTTTACAGACCAGATTATGATAACACACACCTTAATTCCAGTAGCCACACTAGTTGCCACAGAAACTGGTTGGGGCATGCCTTTAATCCCAGCCCCAGAGAGGAATATAAAATGGGGGAAAACAGCTCTCAGATGCAGTCTCCTGAGATTCCAGGAGGCAGGATCGCCATTTCAGACTGAGGTCGAGGTAAAAACCAGTGCTGGCTGTTTTTTCAGATCTTCATGTTGAACCCCAATTTCTGACCCCGAGTTTTTATTAATTCGTGTTTCACCTAGCAAACAGCTTCTCAAAGTGCAAATCAAGTCTGTTACCAAACAGCCTTTTGCACATTCCATTCGCTCAAGGGAAGCAGCACAATTCACAGAAGCCCAAGGTGATGGGAGCACTGAGACCAGAAAGAAATGAGGGAGCCTGGCCAGGGGCTACTATGGGGACACCTGACAATGCCAGGTGGGGACCCAGCATCTGGCAGCAGAGAACAACACACAGCTGAGATCTCTGTATAAAGCTAAGCCTGTGGGGTGACAGTGGGCCCATGTCTGGAGCAGCTCAGCTCAGCTCAACTCAGGGGAGCACAATGCTCCCCCAAACCCAGAGCTATCAGACCTTTGTGGGACCTACAAATCAACACCAGTCATGCATTGGCTCACAATAAAGGACAAGTCCTACAGCCGAGACAGAGAGAAGCAGAGATGGGATAACAAGGTACTGGCCGTTTCAGGTAAAGGCCACAGAGTCAGTGTGTAGAGAGTCACCTACCGTGTGAGAAGCACAGCAAACTGAGTGTGTTTGAGAAACTGAACCCAGATTCTAGAAGTCATGGTAGACGGACAGGCCTGAGGGTGAACCAGGGAGCAGGAAGCTGGTTTTGAACAGTTCCTCAGTACACACGCAGAGAGGTAGATGGGAGGGAGTGGGGAGCAGGAAGCTGGTCCATCACACATCTCACCTGAGCTCCAGTGAGCAAATGAAGAAGCTTCAACAGGTACAGACTGAGTGTTTTCTACGGCTGAGGGAAACACCAGAAATCCCCAACAGGAGAAATGGAAATAAATCTATATGAAGATGCTGGAGGGAAACCACAGGTGAGGACCTCGTGCTGTGGTTCTGTTGTTTCTGAGACAGGGCCGTGCTGGGTTTCCAGGTTGGCTCAGAACTGGATGAGCCAACCTTCCAACAGCAAAGGAGGAGAAGTCCTCTGAGGGGTGAGCAGTTCCAGCCACTTTCTCACGAGCGTCAATGGATGTCAAAACCAGCAGTGTCTTCAAGGGACTGAGCAATCACCTATCAACCTCGGACAATGGCAGTCTGGCCACACGGGCCTTTAAGAGGGATGGGAAAATGAGAACATTTTAAGTAGAAACACAGCTCTGGGCTTCACTAGCAAAGCAAATGAAGAAATCACTCCAGAAAAAGGCCTGCGAAGTTGGGAGGGATAGTGACTCAAGTAACTGTAGAGACATAGCAAACACAGGCTGCACAGCGCAGCGTCAGCACTGCGGGCAGTAACACAGCAGACTTGAGCCCCCACTCCAGTGCAAGGCCGGAAGTGAGGGAAATGTCCCATAGTGACCAGATGCCAGCCACACAGGCTGAGTTCTCGGTGATATGCACGACCTGTAAGTGCTGTCTGCCCATGGCAAGAACAGCAATCTTACAAAAGACCTGCAGTCTGCTGCCCTCCCAGCCGGTCAGCTGCCCTGGGCAGCTCTGCAGCTCCCTAGGTGCATCTCTGCAAGAACAGGGCCACCACCAATGGTCATTTTTATAAATACAGAAGATAGGAAGGGAAAGGACACATTATATATCCTGGTAATGACAAGCAAGACATTTCACCCCAAAGCAAGGTGTGCACACTACTTTACACACACAGCAGTGTGTGCACATTGCTTCACACACACAGCAAGGTGCACACTGCTTCACACACACAGCAAGGTGCACATTGCTTCACACACACAGCAAGGTATGCACACTGCTTCACACACACAGCTAAGTGAACAACCTGGGGAATTCACAGGTGAGCTAAGATTTTTAAAAGAATGAGAAAGATGGACAATTGGAGAGGGCAAGGAAGCTGGGGAAAAAAGTAAATCACACACAAAACAGCCAATAAAAAAATAAAAAAGCAGTTAATATACATGAATAATGGATGTCCGATTTAAAAGCAGTTTACTCTGATATGATGTAATTTTTGACAACCAGCCAGAGAGACGATTTTAAGTCCTTGCCAGAGATAAGTCATCGCGTGAGGCCTGGCGCGGCCGTGTCTGTGACCATGTGGAGAATGACTTTCACCACTGCCTCAGAGGTGACTTCACTGTTGGCAAACAGAAACCTGCCTCTCAGGTGCCCTGAGCAGCACCCCAGCAAGACATAGCACTTGAAGAGATGGCTCCCCTACATAAGCACAGCTCTCTGAAAACAGCCCCCCAACAGTTTCCATGACACACTCTGGCACTGTCTTGCGCTCACTCACACAAAGGGAAGAAGCTTGGCTGCTTTTGTATTTAAGTTTTAATTGGAGTGACAAGCCCAAAGGCCAAGATATTTCAGGGATGGGACGGTGTTGCCGAGCATCGCCAGGCACCGGGTAGGCAAGGCCTGCACACACTCCCCACTACGTGCCAATGCACCTGCAACCCTGGCTGTTCCAGGACTGGGCTCTTCCTGGGAAGGCAATGCCAATCACATAGGCTTGCCAGGCTTGGGGCTTTGTGATGTGGGCAGATGTCTACAAAGGACCAGACCGAGGCCAAACCAACACCTACTGTGACCTAAGCCTGAAAGGAGCCAGAGTGAGTGTACCCCTGTGGAGTCCAGGACGTGGTCTCCACGTCTCTCTCCTGACACATGCCCAGGGTGGTGCAGGACAACAGGTCTCCTCAGAGCAGCAGCAGACACCGCTCCTGCCTGCTTCAAATATTTCCTTACAGAACCATCACCACAGGGAAGCGGTGAAGATGTGACCACCAAGAGCACCATGAGGGGGACACAAAGTGAGCAGAGAACGCCTGCTGTCCCATGCAGATTAGAGTCACAACGCAAACATCTGGGTGGCCTCATCCCAGATGGCGGCATGCTCTCTAAACACTCATAGGCATCAGCCACACGTGCAGCATGAGCTTTAGAGGGAGGAGCTGAGCTGCATACCGGGACACGGACTCTTAAAGTAAAAAGTCTGCATGAGCTTTAGTGGGAAGGTGACAGGCAGAAGGGCTGGTGATCAAAGCTCTCTATGGCCTACAGACTGAAGACACTGTCTAGGAAACTCATTTGTCTCATTACCCTTTCTTCTCACCAGCCTGACTTCTGCTTCAGCCCCAAATTAGACAGACAGAGGCTCAGAGAGCAGACCAGCAGAAAGCTCCTAAACTAGACCACAATGCTGGCCCCGGGGGCCTGCAGAACTGTGTGGCAACTGCCTCTCCCACAAGCCCTTCTGAATATACTCCAGAATCTCGACCACCCAGAAGAGAGACACACCAACACCTGCACTTAGCCATCAGGAAACTGAATTGAAAACCATTTGAAATAGCTTGCCCCACATTGTGCAGGGAGCAGCTGGGAAGACCAGGCAGAAAGACCCGGTCTTTCTCACCCCAGCTACCACACTGGAGTACCTCTTCCTGGTCCCTGCTCAGAACGGGTGCTCCTGAGAACAGTTGTGTGTACAGCACTCTGGGGTCACAGCTCCATCTGACTTCACGAGGGCTTAAGTGGGGCCACCATTCTCCCCACTGTTCCTACAAGGAGATGGAGGGACAGAGGGTACATCCCTTGCGCAGCTTGGAGGTTCTGGAAGTAGGCTTTGAGCCTGGGGGCTAGCCTTCAAAGCTCCTACTCTTTCAACCTCTACCCAAAGCCACCAGAGTGCAGGCCCAGCAGAGTGTCAACAGCAGCACGACCTGGCCAGGCCACACTGATCGCCAGCTCTGTTCCTGTGACACAGCAGGACCTCTGCCCTCCACTGCACTGCACTGCTTCTCTTCGGCCCTCAGCTGTGAGCCTCTGGTCTCCTGTCCACCAGTCTAGGGTGGGCTGCAGTGCAGCAGCAGGGTTAAATGTGAGCTTCAGGCGCATGTGTGCTGACGCCAGGAGAGGAACTGCAGGGCTGAAGCTAAGGCCTCTTCTGAAAAGACACGGGGAGAGGGAAGTGGTGGCATCTGCCAGTCCTGGGCAGGAAGGAACCTCACATTTAAAAGGGTGCCATCTCTGGGCTGTGTAGAGAGACTATCTTGTAGGTATGGGTGGAGAGTTGGAAGCTAAGGCCTGACTTCAAAAGGCAGGCTTCTGGCAAGAAGCAGGGCCTCACCTAGTGTTTGGCATAAAACTGAAAATACACTTGGTGTATGTGTGTGTACCAGGGAGTATGGGGGGTGCACGGGTGTATGTGTGTGTGCCAGGGAGTATGGGGGGGTGCACAGGTGTATGTGTGTGTACCAGGGAGTGCAGGGGTGCAGAAGTGGGGGTGCAAGGGTCGAGCTCTGGAGGCGTTTCAGTGTGCATTTCAAAATCTCTTGTCAACAGGGGTATGAGCTCCCATGGAAACAGCAGTTCCTATGCAGCCCACCATAGGAACAGGAGGAGCTCAGGCTAGTGCCTAGCCTTGACACTGACAAGGACCCGAAGAACCTGGATATGGAACTGAGTTTGGGTACACTAGGTTGACCCCCATCTGCGGACTATCCTCAACCCGGGGAAGCGGTGGCTCGATGTCAGGTCATGGCAGAGCTGCCTCTGTACAGATGGCCTCATCTTAATACTCTGCAAACCTCATCACTCTGCCTGAGTCCTTTAATTTGGCAAGTGACTGCTCAAGTGTGAGCTGAGATAGAATTTTCCTCTGCCTAGCTGCAAGGGAATCCATCCTGCAATTAACTGCAGGGCATGTTATGAGGAGCAGCTTGGTGCCCATTAGCAGTGCTTGTGCAACTCAGTAACTGATATTAGTGCAAACCCTACTCTGAGCTAGGGCCTTAAAAGACAAAGTGTGGGCTATGTTAATATAGTCTTCTGGTGCTGTCTCTACTTTAACAGCTGTGTGTTCTCTGAACACAGTAAACAGCCCATGTGCTGTGTGTCCTTGCTCTCCCACCCTCTCTGCGAAGCTTATCAATCTCCACCGTCTTGACTATGTAGGAGCATAGCCACTGTTTTCTCTGCTGGAAAGAGGCAAACATTTCCACCAGGCCCCCTCAGATCATGACTAGCCGAAAAACATGCTGATTTTTAACACCAATAAACCTAGCTGCTGTCTGGGCAATATTTATCCCAAGACTCATCTGGCACAAAAAATCAAAGCCATCCCCATCTGTGCTGGGGAAATAATCACAACAGTCAGCTCCAAGTACAGTCTCCCATGTGTGTGAGATAGTGAACCAGGACAGGAATTCTACATACAATCGGAGAAGCCACTGGAAAAATCAGACCCTAATAAAAACCTAATCTTAATTCAAAAGCCTAATAAGGGGCAATAGATACCATATACTTCAATATAAAGCTTTATAAATTTGCTTAATGCCTTCAGAATACTGTTGAGCTTCTTTACAAATCAGGAACTATTACAAATGTCAGTGGCATCCAAACTATACAAGCCTGTGTGGAGACAGAAGCCCTGCCAGCAAGGCTGTATGGTGACTCAGCTCCTTATTAGCTCATTCCTTTAGCTCCACAAGACTCTTCCTACTCACAGGCTTTTAAAAATCCAGTCTCAGGAAAAGAAACGGATCACTGGGGCTCCAACCTTCCTGGCCACCCCAGGCTCCCGTCCTCAGGTCTGTTGTCTTGACCTGCACAACCCCAACAACACCCCAATGCTAGTGGACACAGGAGCACCAGTCATGTGCTAAACACCACCCCAATTTCTCAATCGGGAAAATTGATGTGGGATCCAAATTCCCAAATATTGTTTATAAATGTTTAAATGTATACATTTAAAGGGGGATATGATATAAAGATGAATACTTTGCATTGGAATGGATCTTGGTTTATTGATACAAATTTAAGGTCAATTTTGTTGTACTTCTGCTCTTGACTGTTTGTGCAGCTCATTAAAAATGTAAAGAATGATTAAGAAATACAAGTTAATAGATAGTCATCTATAATAGTCAAGCTTGTAGCCATGTTAGTTAGGTTTTATAAATGTTCAGAGATATAGTTCAGATAGATAGGTATTCTTCAAACCTTTAAAGACTTACAGAATATGACATTTAAAAAGTTTTAAAAACTTAAGACTCTCCTCAACAGTGAGACATGTCTGCTCCTGGAAGCACCAACTTACTTCAAGAGGACGATGGGCTGAAGAGGCTCCTTATGGAGTTGGTTAGACATTTGGGCAAAAAACTGCTCTTGTCAGGACTGCTTGATGATATGCTGCATAAACTGGACGTGCAGGACCCACAGAGAGAGGACTGCTGAACTTGCCTAGAGGTGAGATGATCCTTCAGGGTTCCTGCTTTATGAAAAAGTCTGCCAGACATTCTGCAGGACACAGAAGAAAGTGACTGACAAACTGCCAATATAGGCGGAACTGTATTTAAAATTTCCTGCTTCATGGAAAAGTCTGCTGGATACTATGGGCCTGTAGGCTAAAGATGGATGTTCCAATGTTACAGAAGAACTTTGGGTGACTGTCCAGGCAGCAAGATGTCTCTGTCAATTCTAGAGTTTTAAAAGTTGCTTACAATGCACTTCTTGCTAACTTAGGTAATATTATATGCTTCTAGGGTCTTTAACGGAGTTAAAGAATAGTTATAGTTTTCTTTAGTTATGATAAAAGATAAAATAAATATAAATATTATAACTAATTCTTGCTTGATAAATATTTTGGTATATGTAATTTTACTATGTTAAAGCTAAAACTTTCCTTTTTATTTAGACAGAAAAGGGGAAGCGATATGGGATGTCCTTCGATATCTGTGTTGCTTTTATTGGTTAATGAATAAAGCTGCTTTGGCCTACGGCAGAATAGAGTAGGGTGGGAATTCCTAGCAGATAGAGGAGAAAGGAAAGCAGAGTCAGGGAGACCATGTAGCCACGGAAGGAGATAGACACTGGGGAACTTTACCGGTAAACCACAAGCCTCATGGTAATATATAAAATAGGAATGGATTAAGATGTAAGTGTTAGTTAATTTAATAAGAAGCCCAAACTAACAGGCTGAGCAGTGTTGTAATTAATACAGTTTCTATGTGATTATTTTGGGTCTAGGAGGCCAGAAACAAACAAGCAGTCTCTGCCTACAAATAATCAAGGCAAATATCTTGCCCAAAGTTTATCTGACTCCAAAAGCCCTGCTCAAGCCCCTAGTGAAAGCCACCGTTCCCTGTATAAACCTTCCACCATGTTATTTCACCCTTCTAGGAACCAGGATCTTAAACAATGCTTAATGTCTTCCACAGAACCCTTCATGCTGCATGGCATTGTGGATGCTCAGTTCTAAGTCCTCAGAGGCCTCTGAGTTGAGTGGGGCTGACAGTCTAGAGCAACCCTGGGGTTCTGTGGCAATACTTCAAGGTTCTTAGTAAAAGCTGTGGAGTTTCATTATCAATAATACCAACAATATCAATTATTGGCATTATTTGAATACTAAACCTGCACAAACAATCCTGAGTGTTCATTTCTCATCCATTTATCTTTGAGACTGTCAGCACTCTGGAATCCCCCAAGTTCACTGTGTTCATCTCTACCAGAGAAAACACCTCTGCATTGCTGGTCACTGTAAAAGAGCACAGGTCGAGAACCAAAAGAGAAAAACATGCTCCATTCATCTCTTTCCAGGACCCCTCAGACCCTGCACAGGCCCATGCAACCAGCCCACTGATGTGACAGAATGCAAGAATGCTGAACTTGTTTCCTTCTGGGGTTAGTTAGCTACCAACTCCCCAGCAAAGAGAGAGAGAGAGAGAGAGAGAGAGAGAGAGAGAGAGAGAGAGAGAGAGAGAGAGAGAGAGCAGTTAGTTTAGGGTTGAACATGAAAATATTTTATAAAATTTCAATGTTTACTTATTTGCTCTGCATGTGAAGTATCAAGTCTTGATTCTCAAAAACAGAAACATCAACTAAAGAAAAGCTAGCTCTCTGATCCTGGCAAGACGTGGCAGAGAGTGGCCCATCTGCAGCCACACTTTGACCCCTGAGGATCCAGACAGATAGCTAACCCTGTGGCCAGTGCAGACAACTAGTCCCAAGTCTCTTCCTGGCTGCACGTGGAGTCATTAGTTCAGAGACTCGAGCAATTATTTTCTATCATAATATAAGCTACTGTAGCCCAAGGCAGCCTTCTTGCCCAGCACATTCCAGCCTGCGATGACTTCACCCCTCGCCCTGATTAGAATGCACGCCGTGTGATGCTTAATACAATCTGCCATCAAAGCCAAGTGCTTCAGAACTAAATTGGGAAATATGTCCAGATACATAGAAGGATGCTAAGAGCACTAAGTGGGGCTCCAGCTCCCTTTATGAGGCATGAGACTCATTGACAGCATGATTCCACCACGGCAGCTCTGCCTCTGGCTGTCCACCCTGAGAGCACAATTTAATTCAGGCAGCAAAGGGATTAATAAAGGTAGCATGCTATTATAAATGACCACAGAAAGGAAAGCACTGCTGATGAATTCAGAAC
Source organism: Alexandromys fortis (assembly GCF_014885135.2). NCBI lineage: Eukaryota > Metazoa > Chordata > Mammalia > Rodentia > Cricetidae > Alexandromys > Alexandromys fortis. The sequence continues at coordinate 2,799,244 of NW_026067985.1, read as the reverse complement.
TATCACACACACACACACACACACACACACACACACACACACACACACAATCGAGAAGGCTGCCTGAGCATCAAGGGCCAAGTTTAGAGCTGCGCTGACTGCACTGCAGTATAAAGTGAGATGGTCAAGACACTTTTCTTCTGTTACTTCTTTTTTTTTTTTAAATTTATTTTATGTACATTGGTGAGAAGGTGTCAGAGCCCCTACAACTGGAGTCACAGACAGCTGTGAGCTGCCATGTGGGTGCTGGGAATTGAACTCAGGTCCTCTAGAGGAATAGCTAGTGCTCTTAACCACTGAGCTATCTCTCCAGCCCCTCCTTTTGTTACTTCTACTGTCACCTGCCATTTAGTAGTGGCTACCTCTAGAAAATGTACCACAGAAGTCTGAGAACCCAAGAAAGGACATCAAGAATTCAGAATCCATTTCTGACAGTTGAAAGACCTCTGAGTAGCCCCTCTTATTATGGGGACGCCATTCCTGTGCTGTCATTCCTGCCCGCAGCAAAGAGCATGGTCCACAGACAGAACACACAGGCCTTGGCACCACTCACCTAACTCAAACGTCATGTGGCCATCCCTCACTAACAAAGGAAAAAACTATTCAACAGATCATGGACCCCCAAAGAGTACCCAACAAGCAGAGGGGAGGCACGCAGCAGTGCATGTCAGCACTCTTTCTGCTATGACCTGGCCCAGGAGGGTCACGTGACGCTAGTGAAGCCATGTGGCCTGGCCGCTCATCTTCCAGGTATACTGATGTGAAGTATGAACGGAACAGCAAAGTCAGCCACAGCTTCACACCCCCCCCCCAACCACAGAGGATCCTGGGGAGCCGTGCCGGTCCCCTCAACCGCACCCTAGCACAGAACCAATGCTGTCAATGTCATGAAGAAGCACACCACTCTGCCCCAGCAGGTCCTCAATGAGTAGCCCACCTCCTGGTGCCGATGGTGAGGTCACCCATCAGCTGCAATGCTACAAAGTTCCAAAAACCGACAGAACAATACCAGGGAACTCTATGATGTGTCTTACAAAACTACCCCAACAGACTTCCCTGCAGGCAAAAACAAGGTGCAAAACTGTAGCACAGAGTTCTACTGCTTATGCTTGTTGTCCTGAGACAAGGTTCCTCTGTGGAGCCCTGACTGGCTGGGCTGGCCCTGAACTCAGAGGTCCACCTGTCTGCCTCCAGAGTGCTGGGACTGAAGGTGTGCACTACCACGTCCAGCTCCACCCACACTTTATAGAGGAAGGATGGCACTTTGCTGGGAAGCTGCTCATGGTCCATCTCAGTTTGCCTAAGAAATGGGCATCACCAACTTGGCTCCAAAACCAAAAGACGGGCAGGGGATGGAGAGGACCTTGGAGGAATCTCTCAGCTGGCACTCCTCTCATTTGAACTTCTGAATCAGGAGGATGCTTTATTAGAATAGAAGTGCTTTAAAAAAAAAAAAAAAACAAACATTAGGGGCTGGAGCAGGGGCTCAAAAGTTCAAAGCACTGGCTGCTCTTGCCAAGGATCTGGATTTAGTTCCCAGCACCCATATGGTGGCTCTCAACCATTTGTAACTCCAGTTCCAGAGGTCCAGCACCCTCTTCTGGCCTCGTAGGCACTGCATACCATAGTGCACAATATACATTCAGGCAAAACACCTGTAACATAAAACTTAAAAATCCAACTTCTAAAGGAAAGCTAAAATATAAATTAGACATTTTTTCTGACTTTATACAACCAAAGAAATACTGGTATATCCTTGTGGCCACCAGCCTTGACCTCCAAATCAAGCCTGGGAATAACCGTCCCATGGGAGTCCAGATGTGCTGAGCACTAACTCTCTAAGGCCTTCTGCATGCACCACAGAGGACAGCCTGCTCTCAAGCTCAGGCAGATCATCTTTGTAAATGGCTTATTAAGAGTTTAGTCACTTGACGGCCCAGTGTGGAGAAATGCCAGAGACACACTGATGTGGTGAGTATCCGTGACGACCACATGACAGGCTGGCTGGTTTGCTGGGTGGATGGAGTGTGGATGCTGAAACACCATTACTCAATGCTCATGCAGCTGTGGTGCCTGTAAAACACCAGTGTGGTCAGCATGTGGTAAAACGCATTGCCCAGTGACCAGGAACAGCACCCCTGGACACGCCGACAGAGAGTTACAGAGTTCTACTCCTGACTAAAATCCATCTCAGCATTTGGACTTCAGTGTGTCCTCATCAAGGCTCAAACAGTCAAGTATAGTTAAGCCCCAGGTACAAATGTTCCCATAAAAGCCTTCATCTGAGTCCCAGTTATAGAGGCCAGAGGCACAGACGCCCCCACAATGTGTGCACAGCTCCAGGCAGACCTGCTGCTAGGCAGCTCATAGCAATCTAATAAATGGCACAGTGGCTTGCATTGCCAAATTGAATGCACATGGCCAAATCCCAGTGTTCACAAACGGCACTGAACCTCCATGACACGGTTTAACCATCACATACCAGTAACCGTGATTAACACCCAGTGCTTCGAGGAAGCAGAAGACACAGTGAAGAAAAGGAGATGCTCTGTGAAACTAAACAACAGGGCCGACGGGGCGCCTGGTCCTCGTCTCCCTCCCCAAGTGGGTGGCATTGATGTTGGGGGAACATCACCATACTGAGGTACGCACATCTGCACGTCTGACTGCTCCCGTCAGCATGTAAACTGATGGGCTCAGTGACACTCGTGTGATCAACACACCTCCATGCCTCACTTTAAAAGAGCAACAAAAACTAGTGAGCAATGCGCAGGGTGGGACATGTTTAAGCATGAATTTTAAAAAAGTGAATTTCTTACTGAGCTGACTGTACAGTCAGTGCTTTTCACTGGGCCGGGAAGTCTGTGAGTGGAGGGGTCAGTGCAGCCGTGACAGCTAAGGAGCAGGACCTTAGGAGTAACACGGCAGAGAAGAGGAGCAGAGTCGAGGGCGCAGCTCAGTGGCAGAGCCCATGCTTATTAGCAAGTAGAGCCCTAAGTACCAAAAGAGAGAGAACGATTAAAAATACCAAGCCTTCAAACAGATGAGGATTAATGTTGCCAGCACTTGACTTCACTGAAAGCACTAAAAACAAATGAGGTAATAAAACTGAGGGCAAAGCAGACAAAATGAGCCATCAAGTCCTTCCCCTAGAAACCAGAGACTTTTCAGAGTGGAGGAAGAAAACCTCAGACAGCTCAGACAGAGAAACAGGTCCCTCCTCCTTGCCCCTGCCTGGGAAGTCACTCCGGCTGCTGTCTTCCCCTCAGGTTTCCCAGCTGTGACCCAGAAGGAGTGTCTGTTCTGGCACGTGGACTGACCCAACACAAAGTGCTGCCTTGCAGAAAGGCTTTTGCAGCCACTGACCAGTCTTCTTGTTTGTCTAAGTGGAAGCCCGGATGCTTCCGCTTTTGAGTACTGCCCCAGTGGCACCTAACAAATCGGTATCTGACTGCACAGCTCACGTATACTGGGAAATGAAACGCAGAAACACCATGGGAGCCTGGGTCCAAGTGTGAGCAGCAGAGAAGAGAGAATCGCACCAGGGCTAGCAGAGGAGCACTGATGTGAACCAAGTACTCTTCTCCACGGAGCCGAGCAAAGCTCACTCTGACATCCAAGGGCACAAGGCACGCATGTGGTGCACAGAACACAGGCAGATAAACGACTCTCACATATAAAATATATTAACCTAAAAAATGTCTAAGAGAGAGAGGCACAAGGAGGTCTAGGCAACTTGGCTTGAGGGGACAGGGCTACACACCTTATGTGCTGAGTCTGCCTCTCCAATCCACACCACAGATGTGTAGGAAAGGGAACTCCTTCATTAGAAGGAGCCCTAGGCTCAGATGTTCCTTCCCAGGAAGACCCCGACTGCCAGTGGGGTCAAGAGCAGGCAAACCAGAAGGATCCTAAACAAACAAAAGCTCACCAGCCTCCCCTGAATCTTCCCATCAGCCAGCTTTAAGACGGAGGACTTGGCCTGCAGTTGGGAGGAAAACCCTGCAGGGCTAAAATACAGTCATCACCTGAGAGTTAGCGAAGACTGTCTGCTTACATCAGCAGGCACTTTCATGCAGCTAATAACTACAGAAACTGTAATGGAAAATTTTCTTTTCTTTTTTTTTTTTTTTTTTGAAAATTTTCATTTCATTTCCTGACTTCATCACATTATTGTGTGCATGGGACACATAAGCCATGGCACATGAGTAGAGGTCGGAGGATAATTCTGTGGAGTTTGCTCTTCTCATTCCAGGGACAGAACTGGGGTCATCAGGCTTGTGCAGTAAATGTCTCTACTTGCTAAGCCGTCTCACTGGCTGCTTTAGAGTTTGGCTACCTACACTGTGATGCATATCCTAAAGACAGACTGCACAAGGATCTCTGCAAGTCAGTATGTGGTGTAGCACTCCCCGAGGCAACCCAAACAGTGAGGGTGGCCTACATACATGTGCATCAGTGAGAGCATTGGCTACACAGCCTATATGAGCTCTAAGCACATGCTGGAACTCTAGGGCAGAGAGCTGGGCCATGAGATATGAAACACTGTCTGGCACATTGCTGAGTAAATGCTAGGCACAGAACAGGGTGCATACCACGACCCCATGTCTGCAAAGACCTGCCCCTTGTCGACAGATGTGTCTAGGTATGAAGACACTGGGAAATCACTAATAATCTACTGTGTGCAGTGGAGAAGAAAATCTTCACTCATGTTCCGTTCACTTGCTTGATTCTTTTCTGCCATGCTAGTCCACTGTCCTAACAGCTGGAAACAAGAGCATCAAGAGTGCAGCAGCCAGGCATGGTGGTGCTCACTGCTATTCCGAGCCCTTGGGAAGAGATGGGGCACAAGGCTACATAGTGAGTTCAAGGTCAGCCTGAGATAGCGAGACCCTACTTCAAGTAACCAAGCTAAACCAGAACAGGAAGAGCTTAATGTTTCAGCTGCATTTAACAAATTAACCCCATGCTTTTTCTTGCTAGTGTACAAGCCACTGTTTCCGTACCTTGTTTCCTTCATACACCCATCCCAGACTCTTCACCCCAAAGGCAACCTGGCTGGCTGAGACATCCAGACACGTGGCAGGCTGGCCGTAGACATAATGGAGGGTTCTGGCTGAGTCCTCAGCCTTCAGCAGGTACACCAGGTCCCCAGCTGTGGCTATTGCTACAGGGTACCTCCCAGTATCTGGAACTATTTCCAGGTAGTCAACCTGCAAAGAGAGGAGTTGTTTAGTTACCCACAGTCATCTTGATTTGGTCATGAAAGGAATTTCCCCTGTACATCTAGAGGGCAGAGGCCCAGCTCACAGAAACAGTTGGGCATAGGCATCATTTATTTACAGGGATGAACATGGCTCCTGCCCAGATGAAAAGATGCCTGTAACAGCAAAAACACAACACACTCTGAGAAGGAAAGGCACAAAGCAAAGACCACGGAGACACCATTTTCCACCTGCCGCCCCAAGAGGACCAGGAAGCCAGAGGTCAGAGTTAGAGGTGAACAGGGAACATAACCCAGTCTGACTCCTACTCAGGAAAGACTGGCAACACCTCCCACAGTGCCAAGCTCACTCTGACTCTCAGGAGGTCCGTCTAGCAGTGCTGACAGATACCCACACAGCAAAGGGCTGTGCATGGTGTTCACTGCAGGGCCGCTCCTGTCACTGTGCAGACATGATACAGCCATGCAGCAAATGCCCAACAACCATGGGAGAACCTGAAGGCTTCTTTAACATCCAGTGGGATCACAATGGAGATGGAGCAAAGGAACTACCCCAAAATTTGGGCAGATGGGTGGAACCGTAAGGCTCAGGCAGGGGTGTGTCTTCAAGGGTTGGAACAGGCTGAGATGGAAAGGCAGTTGGTTTTACTGGGTCTTTTAAATCCTGAACACAGTAGTGTTTAGAGTAATCCTTATTTTGTTGTTTTACCAGAAATTGAAAAAGTGAGACTCCCAGAGTTCCAAATGAAGAAGAGCATCTGAAAACTATGTGTAAGTACCACAAATGCATCACCAGAAGACCCAAGCTGCTCTTAGCACTCTCCTGTCTGCCTGTCAGGCACTGATCACCCTGTGCCACGGGACCACCTGAGGACAGAGACCAGGACGGACAAAACACTTTCCTGTCATGTCAGCATTTTCTCTGGCTGCACAGGGAAGATCCCCAGTTAGGGTGACCCGATCCCCACAGCAGTCTATTTCAGGCACACCTGCTCAGTAATCACAGAGTGTGGATGCTGAGGGTAAGTCACTGTGGAATCATGAAACCCCATGGTGTGGAGGACAGCATCGCCCAGACGGTATGCCAGAGGCGCTAAAGCCCGCGCTCTGCAAGCTGCCCTGGGGAGCTGAGCACAAGCAAACATCCGGTGCCTCTGCTAATCTTGGGCCCAAACTGTGCAGAGGCAGCCCAACATCTTGGGCTGCAAGTCCATCACAAAGGCCAGCTGCTCCAGGCTAGACTGCAGACCTGGGAATGGTGCCACTGTTATTCAGGAAGCACAGCTAGGGAACAAAGATGATCCGGCTCCATGGGCAGGGGTGCCTGATCCAGGGATGCCCAGTGCATACTGTGACAACTTGGCATCCAGACAGGCAAACAATGCCGAGAGTTGACACATCCTCAGCAGGGCTGCCCACTTTCTCTCTCTAAAGAAAACTCATTTCTTAGTTTCTTAAAACAGACGCCTTTCTGGGAGCCATTTAACTTCATCTTCCGGTTGGATTTCTAGCAGGCCAAGAGGCTCAGATTGGCAGTGGCCACCATTCGCTGGGAGGTGTAAATGACCCCAAAAGCTTCCAGTCAGCCCCAGGATGGCACCTGACTGCCAAGGCAGGATTTACTCTTCATGAGGGGTGCTCAGCTTGCATAGCCGTGGCTAGTCCACAATGTTGGTTAGCCCTGCACTCCATGTCTCTCTGGAGGCCCCAGGATAGGCTGACAGTGCAGGTCATGTTCGAGGAACACTGCATGAGAGCCACAGAGCTGATCTGCAGCAGCGGGCAGCTCAGGGAGGTGAAGCCCTGATGCCAGGTGCTTGCTATTCAAATCTAAGATTCCCACAGGGAAAGGGAGGGGGAGTTGATTCCAAGTCGCCATCAATCCTTGATCAAGGCTGGCTCTTCTGTTTCTCTGGCTAATGCCAAAATGAAGTGTGCTCAAATTAAATTCAAATTCGGCACAGACGAGTACTGCCTTATCACCAAACCATCTCTGCATGGTGGACAAGATCTGTGTAAACTGAAGTTGTTAGAGCCGTGAGCTGGCTCAGTTTTATTTGCACTCCAGAGCCTGGTTCGCAATCCACACTGCCTTCCATGGACTTCACTCAGGGACAAGAGTGTGGGATGAACGCGCCCTTCCACACAGACTGCCACACACCACTGCCGTTCACTTAGGCGTTGGGACAGAAACGAAGCTCAGGTCCCAGGGTGCGTCTGCTGTGCTAGCCGGAAGGAGGCAGGAACCATGGTAGAACAAACCCTGAACCAGCTCCATGTCTGCATGTGTTGTGCAATTTTGTTTTAGAAGTGGGGCTAGGGGTGGGGAGATGGCTCAGCAGGAAAGAGCTTATATTGCTTCTTGAAAAGGGCCTGAATTAGATTCCCAGCTCACAACCACTTACATGTCCAGCTCCATTATCCAACACCTCTGACCTCCTCATAAGCACATACCCGCACACACGGAGGAGGAGGGGCTAGACCCCTGGGCTTCATGTACATTAAGTAAATGTTCTACCATTAAGCTATAGCCTCAGTCCCACACTTGGAGTTGAGTCCCAACTTCACAGCTCAGACGCAAAGGCGGGTCTGTCCACCACTCTGAGCCATTCCTGACTTCTTGGGATTGAAGAACATTCTATCACCCACTTCAGTGGGCTGTTGAGAGTTTGACAAACTGAAGCCCCAGGCATCATTGCTATCTGTTTTATTAGACCCAGGGATTATCAGAATGCAAGTTAACAAACATCCTAAGAGCTCACCAGTTTCTGAACTTCAAATTCCGCAGCTACATGCCAGTACCCCTCCTCATTAGGGTACAGCATCACAACGTCAAAAGCAGAAGCAGTGGCAACCGTGGCCTGTTCCCGGCTGAGCGCGAGGGCCTGTATTCTTGCATCGTGCTCAAAACGATGGATAGGGAACTTCCCGGTCCTCAGGTCCCAAATGTTAAGAATCCCTAGGAGGAGGAACGCAGAGAGCAACTGTAAACCCAGTACACACAGGCACAGAATGAGCATGTTTCAGATGTACTCCGTGAAGATGACACGTATGCATATTTGTTTGAATCTATCCCACTCCTTCCTAGCTGTAGAACTTGGGTGTGTCACTCCTCCTCACCAGTGTCTTAACAGTGAAGACAGCAGTATCCACCACACAGGACTACTGGGCAGATCAAGGGAGACCCACCATGAAAAATGTAGATGGCTTCCTCTATGGCTTGTCCATGGAGCCAGCCCTAGCTCCCAGCCTTCCTAGACACCACTCACTCTCTCGCTGAGAAGTCTATTGTCTTCTTTCTTCCTAGCACCACACTTCATCTGCACACTGGGTGCCTTGAATTCAGGCTCTTGCTCTAAGGTACCATCCTGCTCACAGACATAGTTAGGTGTTGCAAGGCTTTCAAATGGCCTGCAGCTGGTAGTCACAAACAGCAACAGGACTCTCCTCCAGGGAAAGGCTTCAACATAATGGTACGCACTTTTCTAAGAACTATGATAAAACAGAGGACAGGCAGGTCACAAAAGGCTCCATGACATGGTCCCTGGCATGCACTTTGGTAAACTCTTTCTTCTACCTCAGAGGGAGATGGGCTGCTCTTAGGGCCCTACTCATTAAATAGGAGTTAGTGTCCGACGTCATCCCATCCCCCATCCCGCCCCATCCTCCCCTTCCCGAAGCAGCCTCATCTTAATATGAATTCTTCCAAACACTGCTCTGAATTCATTCTGAGGCATCACTCTGTGAGAACTGCCACGCAGAACCTCTGGACACTCCACATCACATGACTCCTCTCGCAGTGGGAAGAGAATGTCCTCCATTCCACAGAGGCAGAACAGTGGAAGCTTTAAGTGTTAGACCACTGCTTCATGACCGCCTGTTCCGTGAGAGCGCTGCCATACTATCACCATTAATAACCCCTCTTCTTCAGTTACATTCTTATGTGTACAACTAGGCTGTTACCCTCAATGGCGTTGGTGTCACTGCAGTCTCCTAACACCAGTTCTGGTGTGCAAACATTTAGTGCTCTTCCGTTTTCTTGAATTAACTGCCCTTTTCTCACATACAAAGTCCCTTCCTTCCTGTCCCTGGGTTGCCTTTACCACTCTCCCAGAGCTCTAGCTTCGTTTTGATTCTTATAAAAACAAGGAACTGTCTTTCCATCTGTTTATTTTGCTTTGTGTCTTTATTTTATAGGATTCTTGGACTAGCATGGTGACATACACCTGCAGCCTCAGCAACAGGAAGGAGGAGGCAGCAGACCGACAGTCCGAGGTTAGTCTGAGCAACACGGCAAACCCAGGATGAGTAATCACTTGCCTCTAAATACATGCACACACAAAGTGGATTTCTTGAAGACAGTCTATATACTGTTTGGTCTTGTTTTTTAAATACAAGTTAAGACTACTTACATTTTAGATCTATTTTATTTTTAAGTATGTAAGTGTATGTGTGTTTCTGTTGCATGTGCATCACATGAGTGCAGGTGCCCACGAGGCCAGAGGCCTCCAATACCCTGAAGCTGGAGCTGTATGTGGCTGTGAGCTCCCCAGTGGGTATCTGGGGACACTCTGCCAGAGGAGCACTGAGCCCTCTCTCTAGTCCCACTACTTACACTGTTTTATCTTCCCATGGACCTAGTTTTGGTATGTGCTTACTCCATCATGATTCCTCTGCTGGCCTCTAGGCCAAAATTCTCCCTGGAATTACTGAGCAGCTGCTTTAGGATCTTGAGATACATGCTTAGCACACCACAGCCTAGCTTCAAGTGACACTTCTCACCCACACCAAGAACAGGGATTCATAGCCCCAGCCCCCCCCCCCCATACCATGGCCATCGCCAGCATCCCCTTCAACATGAAAAACCCAGAAGCTTTGCTAGAACACAAGGTAGCAGCGGGGCAGCTCTGTGACCGACCACCCACTCAGTGTGCACAAGGTCCTCCTACTCCCGCATCACTAAAGGGGAGAGCTTAGGTGAGGGACAGACAGACAACAGACTAAACGCAGTTCCATCCCAGTACTTCCCAACCTGAGGACTACAGAGACATGAAAAGCGAATCCCTCTGCTATGAGAATGCTCCATGCTACATCATGAGGTCAGAAGAAAAAAGGAGGAGCCAATAAAGTCACACACTGAGCAAAGGCTTGCTGTGCCCTGTGCTGCATCAAGGGTTGTGTTAGGACCATGTAGAACAGAGATCCTTTACTGCATGCAGCGGAGTTCTGGGGGCCTCTATAGAGCACCTTACTTGTAGACCTCCCAAGAGTTAACTGTCTACTTGATACAGCCTAGAGTCACCTGAGGAGTTAGGTCTCAACTCAGAAACTGCAGAGGGCATGATGGGGTGGCAGTGGGGCAGTCTGATGGTTAACTGACACAGGAAGGCCCAGTCCACGGTGTGCAGCATCATTCCCTGGCAGGTGCTTCTGGGATATGTATGAGTGAGCAAGCAAGCAACTGCCTCCAAGGTTTCTGCCCCAGTGCCCGTCCTGCCCTTTTTCAGTAATGGACTGGGACTGAGAAATGTGACCCAAAGAAACCTTTTCCTCCTCCCTCGGTTGCTTCTGGTCAGTGTTTTATCACAGCAACAGAAAGGAAGCTATAAACTTTGCTGACCTTTCAGGGCACTGAGCTGAGTTGGTCCATGATCACTACATGGCTGTTAAGGAAGATGCCAGCAATGAGGGTCAGAACCAGAGCAGTTCAGTCCTCTAACGAGTACACTATCTAAAAGTCAGACATGGATTCGTCTGAATGACCATATCACAGCCGCAGCAGCAGGGTGGAAGACACTTGAAGAGGCAGGCTGTGTGCTGGGTTTCTGCACTCCCTCTGTGCTGGGTTCAGAAGGAGTATGCCATTAGCAGAACCCCGGCCAATGCTGTTTCAGTAACAGACCCCAGTGGAGACGCACAGAATGAAACTGACCAGACAGGCAAGGGCCATTTAACCAGGACAGGACACACTTATAAGGGATCAGAACCAGCAACCTAGAAAACACTGAGGATCAAGGCCACTTGTGCATACCACAGATCTCACCTCCAACCTCTACAACTCTTTCCTACTCTCTGTCTCCACAATCCAGCTTCCTCCAAGGAGCCAGCTCCATCCCACAAGGGCTTCTACTCCAAGCACAAACCAAAATGTGAACCCTGGTCCCCATCCCTGGTGTGATCAGTGGATGCCAAAAGATGAGTCAGTCCTCTAAGCCTGCCCTCGGCCTGCTGCTTGGAATAGATCTTAAGAGTGCGGAGGCACTGAGGTGTCGTCCACCTCCCCTGGCATCTCAGGACAAGGTAGAACAAGAAAATCGCTCAGGCCAGGTGATGGTGGCGCACGCCTTTAATCCCAGCACTCGGGAGGCAGAGGCAGGCGGATCTCTGTGAGTTCGAGACCATCCTGGTCTACAGAGCTAGTTCCAGGACAGGCTCCAAAGCCACAGAGAAACCCTGTCTCGAAAAAACAAAAAAAAAAACAAACAAACAAACAAACAAAAAAATCGCTCAGGAAGGCAAATAGAGATCCCTAGCAGCTACCTGGTGACTTAGGAATGTGTGGCCACTTCCTGCAGCAGCCTCAGCTCTGAGAGTTGGAGGCCAGGCCCCACAAGAGTGTAACAAAGGGAGCAGGCATCCATCCTGGGCACCTTCACACCCGCAGAGCTCAGCCAGTGCTGGGACTACAGCAGAAATTCGCAAAGGGTGCAGACAAAGGAAGCCCATCTGAGAAGACAGCGAGTGAAGGCTAAAGCCCCCCAAGTAGGCCAGGGCAGGACCTGGCAGCTCCACGGGCTCCCTGCTCGGTCCCCTCCACCTTGATGAGCAGCCAGGCTAGAGGCACTCAGCACTTGCCCTAGACCAGGAAGTCATTAGCAGTGACATGAGTGACGAGGGCCAGGCTTTGGAGGAGACATAAAGGCTGCGAAGCAGCTGTGGATGGGCACCCATGCCAGTCTGTAGCACGTCCCTCCACCTCCCAAAGGAGACCAGCCAGAGTGTGGTAATGAAACTGCACATAGTAGAAATGGGATCTAAATGAGTCTAAGCTGATTTATATTGGCTTTTGTAAAGATTACGCGTATCAGGAAAGTGCTACCACTGTGCGATCGCGATGACAGTCCTGAAGAACTCCGCCTAATGGTGCTTGAGCACAATATTTATATTCCTCGGCATGGGAACAAGGACCATAATGGATACCATTTTCGTTTTATTAGGGATGCATATTTAAATTAATCTGCTATTTGCCTAAACAATTAGTTGCTTCTGTTTGTGTGCACAAAGCCAAAACTGCAATTAGGCTTCCATCAAAAAAATAAGTCCCAACTAAAACTGTCCCGGTGGGGCCATAAGAGCTCAGGGCAGAACTTCCCCAATTACTTCTCAGCACAATGGTAATTACATTAATTGCTTGAAAGGTAAATAACCACTGAACTGGTTTTGGAAACAAACACTGGCGTTGCCCCTCCCCTCTGATCTGCTCCACGTACCTACGGTCTAAGAGGTTACAGTTTAGACAGCCACACACTAGACCCTTCAACTACCACGTCTGCTTGTGATCTCTGTGGAGTCTTCCCTTTGAGGACACGTCCACTGTGAGCTCAAGCCTCTTGCACTCACACAATTAACACCTGAAGCTCAGGTTCAGCTAGACAGACAGGATCAATTAGCTGTGTTCAGAGGCATGGAATGAGCCGGCTATTCATACAGACAGCTGGCATACTCAGTTCCCTCTATGGAAATAAATGCTTTTCTACAATCAGTTAAGAAGGACGCAGAAGGAATCTATAACAAGGGAAAAAAGATTTTTAACAGAAATTTAAAATGTACCCAGAGCACTCACTAAACATGAACACAATCTCTTCATCAACTGCACACCACACTGAACTCAGGCTGCAGACATCGAATGTGAAAGGACAAGAGCTGGCTCTGGGTCTCTCACTTCTTTGCTTGTCTGGCTGCCCAGTAAGCCCCAGGGATCCACCTATGTTGGCTTCCCCTGCACTGGAGTCCAGGCATGTAGGAGTGCCACCACAGACGACTTTTGTGTGAACACTACACAGTGAGTCCTTTACCCCCGAATCATCTCCCCAGAAAAGGGTGTAGACCGGTGCAAGCAAGGGTACAGAGGGCCGAGACAGGGACGTCTAGAAGGAGAAAAGGGCAGCGCGAAGATGACTCCAGAGGAAACGATACATAGAAAATATTCTGGAAAGTGCATTTTGGATTGGACTCTGAACAGGCTTGAAGACCAAGGTTAGGGAAAGAGGAGCAGAGGACGAAGTTGGGATGAGCAGGGCAGCAGAGGCTCAAGGAGGGAGGTAGGGAGGAGGGTGGGTTTCTAGAAGCTCTCAGGTGCACAGTCATCAAGAGAGAATATCTAACAAGAGAAAGTAAGCTGATGGGGAGTAAACAGCGCACTGCTAACTGCCCAGCATCTCCGTGCAGTCTGGAGTGCAGAGACCAAGGAAGAGGAGACGGGCAGAGAAGCCAGCCAATGCGGAGGAGGCTTTACCAGGATGGCCTAAGAAGGCAGGGACGTTATCAAGGCATCACTTTGGCAAAGCCTGATGCTACTGGTCACTGCCTTCCTATCATGTCCCTGAGGGGAACAGGGACACAGCGTCTAGGAGAGCTTCAGATGCTGGTGGGGAGGGTAACTGGGGTCCTGGGACAGTCATAGCTTAATAGTGATGCCTAAGACAAACCAGAAGTGCTTTGCTGTCATGTGCACTTCCACACGGCTTCAATCTTTCCCCATGCAATGTATGTAAAAGTATACACAGCCCATTACATATCTGAAAAAGATCTGACTAGTGTGAACTTTTTCAAGTACAATTTGCATAATTTTATAGAGGATATTTAATTCTGGTGGGCAAAATTAAATTAGAAACTCAAATTTTAAAAGGTCTTTTAATCAGTTCAGGTGAATTAAACTCTGAGTCCAAAACTCTGGTCGCCACATCCTCGCTGGATGAGCTGAAGCAGCCATCGCAGCACAGCCAGGAGCTTCTAGTAAACGCTGGACTGTGCTGCTCTCCTTCTTTAAACCCTGCTTATCTCTAACCCAGCTCAGCAGTCAGCTCGGCACAGCCTAGGGTCACCAGAGAAGGAGTCTCCGGGCTGCCGAGTCAGCTCAGTGGTTCAGAGTATTTGTTGCTCTTATAGAGGACCCAGGTTCAATTCCCAGAACCCACATGGCAACTCACAATTGTCTGCAACTCCAATCTGAGTGTCTCCAACTACCTCTTCTGATCTTCTTGGGCACCAGGGACACATGTAGTACACATGCATACATGCAGGCAAAACACTCATACACATAAGATAATTCTAATAAAAAATCTTTTTTAAAAGAAGGGAGTCTTAATTAAAGGAGAGTCAGATGAGACTGGCCTTTGGGTATATTATGTCTGTGGGGAACTGTCTTGATTTTTAATGTATAAAGGAGGGCTTGGCCCACTATGGGTGGCACCATCCCTGGGCTGATAGTTAGTACTGAGCTGTCTAAGAAAGTCAGCTGGGGATGGGCCTGTGTGTGAGCCAGCAAGCAGCATCCTCCATGGTTCTTGCTGCACTTCTCTGGCTATGAATTCCCTGGCTGGAGGTAATGCTGTGTGGGACAAGCACCTTCCCAGATTCTTGCTTGAGTTCCTAATAGAGTAAAACGATGAGGTCAGGGGTCAGGCATGACGGTGTATGCGTAAACCAGCACTAAGCAGGCTGAGGTAGGAGCTAAACAGTGAGTATGGAGTCAGTCTGTGTAGTGAGATTTCATTTGTATTCTAATAAATAAAGCTTGCCTGAAGTTTAGAGAGTAAAGCAGCCACACTAGTCAGTCTTACAGACCAGGCAGCGGAGGCACACACCTTTAATCTCAGGAGCCACACTATAGCTTGCCAAAGAAGTCGGGCGGTAGTGGTTCACGTCTTTAATCCCAGCCCTAGAGAGGAATATTAAGACGGGAGGAGACAGCTCTCACAGTCTTGTTCTGAGATTCCTAGAGGCAGGATCGCCATTTCAGACTGAGATAAAGGTAAGAGCCAGTGGCTGGCTGTTTTTCTTTTCTGACCTTCAGGTTGAACCCCAATTTCTATCTCTGGGTTTTTATTAATCACGCTACAAGCACAAGCATATTAACTTCTGGTTTTGTTAACTGTTTTAAGTCACGGTCTTGCACTATTGTCCAGAATGATCTATAACTCATAAGCTCAAATAATCCCATGCCTCAGCCTCCCCGGAGGCTGGGACAACAGCTCGCACCACTGTATGTGGCTTACCAATCTTTTTATAGTCTCTGGCCAGCGAAGCTCCTTCTCAGATTCACAGACAACCCCAGGGTGGCCCCTGCAGCCTTAAGGTTCCAATCCAAGTCCCCAGAGGGCCAAGGAACTCCCACAGTCTAACAGACTCAGGAGGGGACACAGAAAGACAAGATACGGCAAAGCACAGCTGTTTTTTAGTTATCCAATATCAAACGGAGTGAGAAAACTGAATCCATAGGTCACCTGACACTTAACCATAGCCCCTCACAGTAACTGAACGATATCCCCAGTAAGCGGAGAGCTTGCTGGTCTTGGGTGCACCTTTGGATTATAATCCATCACAAGATTACTTCGTTATTCAAGATGTCCCTATTTCATTCTCTGGGGATTCTAATTTAGCTTGACTGCTATCTCCAATCCTGTTTACTCAAAGATGTTTTCAGACTCACTTTGTACATGGGTATCCTAGCCTGTCACTTCCAGCACTAATATTTAAATCAGAATCTGTGTGGGGGCTGGACTCAGCATTGTACTACGAGAGCACAATATATATTTTAACCAACCCCTGACCCTGTGTTTGTTATGTGTCAGTGCAGTGCCTGAGGAGGCCAGCAGGGGGCTCTGGAGTCCTTGAACTAGAGTTAAGGTGCTGGGAACCAAACCCGGATCTTTTGCTAGAACAGTAAGTGCTCTGAACCTGAGCCACCTTTCCAGCTCAGGTTCTACACCAATATACTCCTGTGACCTTAGGAATCAGAACTAGGACATGAGTCACACTCAGAGCTACTGCCTTTGCACTGACCAAAATAATCATCAGTACAAGAACAAGAATATGTTGCAACTGTAATTAAAAAGGTATGCTTTTTAAAAACCAACTCTATTGAGGTAATACACTACATATACAAAGTTATCAACTTTCAATGTACAGTTTGGCCAGAATGGAAAAGGCTGGTCCTGTAGCCCCCACTATACCATAGAGAACTACTCCAGACCCAAAGTCCCCTTACACCCTTCTATGGCCAAGTCTCTCCCCACAGTTCCAGCTTCTGGTGACTACTCACCTTGTTTATTGTTAGGGATCTATCTGCCCTAGGACTCCCTAGCAGTGGAATCTTTATGCAGGATGCACTTTTGACCATCTGGCTGGTTTCATGCACTGTAACACTGCAGAGGTTCAGCTCACTGTTGCCGCGTGGCTGACAGTCCACCCAACTTGACTGCTGTGCAGCATTCCACTGCATGGATACACAAGGCACACTTGCCAGCTCATAGTCTTGGGGCTGCGTCCAGTGTAGAGCTACCATGGGCAACGTTCTATATGCAGCCAAGCACAAGTGTGTGTGCACGTGCTGTCACCCTCCAGGCTGCTTGCCCAGTGGAACACTACATCCTAAGGCAGCCACACTCCACTTGTCAAGAGCTTTCTTCACTAAGGCTGTTCCCACCAGGCAGGCTCACCAGCACTTAGTAGGTCTCTTAAGTTAAGCCATTGGAGGTAGGGAATGGTGCTTTGTGACGTCTTGACCATGTGACTTGGTAGCTAGCGCAGATCATCTTTTCAACAGCGGCCATCAAGCATCTCACTGAAGCAACAGTTACTGCATTGCTGTGTTTAACTGTTTGCTGTCTGTATCTTTCTAAAGTTCTTTCTACATCTAGCTGCAAGCCACACAGCATATGGGGGTGCTCAATCTTGGCTGTCATCCTGGTGGGCTCTGGAATCACCTTAGATAGCCCTGTCTGCTGAGTCTGAGAGCCCTTTCAGGGAGGAGTACTGTCGGGAGTGGACACTGCCCACAGAGGCCACTTCTGTTAGGTGGTCCAGACTGAGCAACAAGTGAACAAGTGATTTCCCTGTGTGGACTTCATGTGATCCCTGGTGCACAGGTCCACTCTGGTGCCCAACAACACGGTCTTGAACTCTGTGGTTTTTATGGTAAATCTTGTATCCTCTAGGTTATAGCTCCTTTTTCCACATTATTTTTGGCTCTCTCTCTCTCTCTCTCTCTCTCTCTCTCTCTCTCTCTCTCTCTCT
>NW_026067985.1:2778352-2780322 GCF_014885135.2 Alexandromys fortis | reverse complement strand
AGCTTTGTTTGTCATAGCCAGAACCTGGAAACAACCTAAATGCCCCTCGACTGAAGAATGGATAAGGAACATGTGGTACATGTACACAGTGGAGTACTACACAGCAGAAAAAAATAATGGCATCTTGAATTTTGCAGGAAAATGGATGGAGCTAGAAAACATTATTTTGGGTGAGGTAACCGAGACACAGAAAGACAATTATCACATGTACTCACTCATAGGTGGTTTTTAAACATAAAGCAAAGAAAACCAGCCTACAAACCACAATCCCAGAGAACTTAGACAACAATGAGGACACTAAGAGAGACTTACATAGATCTAATCTACATGGGAAGTAGAAAGTAGAAAAAGATAAGATCTCCTGAGTAAATTGGGAGCATGGGGACCTTGGGGGGAGGGTTGAAGGAGGGAGGAGAGAGGCAGGGAGGGAAACAGAGAAAAATGTAGAGCTCAATAAAAATCAATTTAAAAAAAAAAAAGAGTCAGCCAGACATTCTACAGGACACACACACACAAAACTGCCAATATAAGCAAAACTGTCTTTATAATTTTCTGCTTCATGAAAAAGTGTGCTGAATACTATGGGCCTGTAGACTAAAGATGGATGCCCCAATGTTACAAAAAAACTTTGAGTGACTGTCCAGGCAGCAAGCTGTCTCTGTCAATTCTAGAATTTTGGAAGTTGCTTACAATGCACTTCCTGTTTACTTAGGTAATATTATATCCTTCTGGGGACTTTAATGGAGTTGATGAAAGATAGTTATAATTATAAAAGATAGACTAGATATAAAACTTTAGACTCACAAAGATAGATGACAGAATATTTTCCTTAATTTGCCAAATGGAAATGGACTAAATATTGTAACTATAATTCTTGCTTGATAACTGTTTTGTTGTATGTAATCTTGCTATGTTAAAGTTAAAACTTTCCTTTTTATTTAGACAGTAAAGAGGAGGTGATGTGGAATTCCCCTCTGTATGCTGTAAATATGTTTTATTATCATTGGTTTAAAAAAAAGCTGCTTTGGGCCTATGGCAGCACAGAATAGAGCAAGGCAGGAATTCCAAGCAAAGATAGAGAAGAAAAGAAGGCAGAGTCAGGGAGACGCCATGTAGCTGCCAAAGGAGACAGACACAATGGATCCATACTATTACGCCACAGCCTCATGCTGATACATAGATTAATAGAAATGGGTTAATTCAAGATGTAAGAGCTAGCTAGGAATACATTAGAGTCATTGGCCAAACAGTATTGTAATTAATATAGTTTCTATGTGATTATTTTGGGTCTGGGCGGCTGGGAAACAAACAAGCAGCCTTCTTACCCAGTCTTCTTTTTTCCCCTCACTCCCTCACATTTTAATGCAAAACAAGTTTGTAATTGTTTGCTGCTAACTTGAATATAACTGATTTTTTTTGTGTATTCATGATATGGATTGTATACATAAATTATTGTCAAAGGCCATGTGAGAGGAACTGCATGCAACAGCTTTGGAACTCATGGAAAACAGCCCAGCAGTTAGCATAGTCATGTTGGGTGAGCCTGGGAGAGACAGAGCTGAGGACTAGAGTCTTGAGGCCCGCATGCTGTTAATGAACATGGCTCTGCTTACTGCCCTTATGGTCTCCACACCCCTTATAATCTATCAGTTGGATGAAAACTCTAAGGGGGCTTCTAGCCCCTCACTGGACATTGTCACGGGTGCAATAATAGTGATTGGTGTTTGCCAAGCACTGCTCCTGGAGCAGATTATTCAACCACCAGCCTTGGAAAGAATTTAGAGTTGGGGATTGTTAGTAAAGTTGTTTAAGATCTTTTTGTTAACCGGGCGGTGGTGGCGCACGCCTTTAATCCCAGCACTCGGGAGGCAGAGGCAGGCGGATCTCTGGGAGTTCGAGGCCAGCCTGGTCTACAAGAGCTAGTTCCAGGACAGGCTCCAAAACCACAGAGAAACCCTGTCTCGAAAAAA
>NW_026067985.1:2714463-2767566 GCF_014885135.2 Alexandromys fortis | reverse complement strand
AAAAAAAAAAAAAAAAAAAAAAGATGTTTTTGTTTTGTTTGGCTTCGATATAGAAAATCTTGAGGAACAATCTAAAGTTTAGAAAAGGACTCTTTTAATAGTTGCGCAAAGGTCTCATTGAGGTCAGGGAACAAGAACAGTGGCAGCTTGGTTATTACTAGCTGATGTACCTTTCTTGTTAAAGATGGGTTGGTGATCGAAGGTGATGGTTAATCTCTTGTACCCATTTTTGTCCTCAGCTTCCTGGCATAATTTAATAAAAAATTGTCGATGAGGACTTATAGAAATGACTGTTTTTTATAAATAAAAATTTAGATTTGCAATTCTTTTAAGATCTTTTGTAATATTACCTTTTGAGATAAATAAAATGATTCTTTCTTTGTAACCGCAGTTTCCTGCCAATACAAAAGAGACTGGCTGAAATATATGTGGCTTGCTTAAAACTCTATTAATCAATTATAAAAAAAACAATAAATTATAAATCAACTGTAAAAGAATCATTGCTTTGGGGTGAACATGTTATGGTGGGAAAATTAATAAAAAGAAAAATGTTTAACTACATGTGGGCTTCTAAGGAAAACATGAAATTTGTGATCATGTGATTTCTTCCTGTGTAAAGATTTTGGTTTTGGGAAATATGCAACTTGTGGTTGTGAAGTAATCTTTTCTTATGTAAAATTTTTTGTCTTAGGAGTTAGAAAAGGGATAAGAGAAAACAAGAGAGGCAGAAGGAAACCGTCAGGGAAGAAGAAAAGCAGGGCAAAAGAGCAGAGCAGAGGAAGAATAGAGCAGGAACAGTAGAGAGAAAGAAATAAAACGAAGAATTAGGCTTCATCCCTCAAATAAAGTTCCCGTGTGTGTCTGTGCATCTGCCCAGCAGTTTGCGGACTCCAGGCCGCCTCTTCAGTATCTGACCCACTGGGCCCTTCAGGAAGTTCTCTATCTACGGGTCTTTTCCTTCTGTGTCTAGTTCTCATGTTCTGCAGCAGCTAGGAGCCCTGTGCAGCACTGAGCCAGTGGGACCTGGTTTCTAAGACCATCCCTGGTATGATTAGTGATGGATTGGGCTCAGGGTTTTCACAGATGCTCTTAAACAAACAGAAAACTGTCGTTTCTGCTAAGGTTTTTGGTAACAACCAAAACAACAACAAAAATAGCTTCTACATATGTTCTATCCTGCCCACTGCCACCAAGCACTGCTATTACTGTGTATGAGGAAACCTACTCACTGTTAGAGAGATTGTTAAGTGAATAAAAGTATCTTTGTGTCTGGACTGAGCAGGTTTCTGTCCACCATGCATCCTGGGCTCTTGCAGCTGCCTCGTAAACTCATAGCGTCCCACATGTTCACTTCCCTCGCCTTCTCCTGTGCTGTCCCTTGCCTGTACACTAAGGTAACTCTGGGCCTCACCTTTATTCTTCTCTAAGGGATGGCAATGTTGGAAACTCACGGCTTAACATATTTTATCTAGTTTTTGAGTTCCTGGTAACAGAAGAGCTGGAAAGATGGCTCAGTATGTGAAGTATTTGTCACAAAAGCAGGCAGACATTAGCTCAGATACTGTGCACATTCATACACACACATGTACACGTATGCATATACATGTGTGTACAAGTATGTGCAACACATAAATTAAAAGAAAAACCTGGATGGATAAATCCAATTCCAAATGCACACTCTTGAGCAGAGACAAAAGTTTCATTCTTATTATTATGAAATAATTTCAAAGTCACAGAGGGTCTCAAGAAGCCCCATAACCTGTCCTCAAGCCTCTGCCTAACTACATCCTTTATGAGACCCAAGCCAGGATGCCTCAGTACTTGGCTGTCCTCTCCCAAGGCCCAGAGGTAGCATGCAGCTCAGTGCAGCTCAGCATGACAAGACCCCGGATCTGAACCCTGGAATGCTGATGTCCTACAGTCTAGAACAGCCTTGAGAGACTGCCCTAGCTCTCCATGCATGACTCCAACAGCCCTGAGAAAGGGCAGCCACTTCATGGGATGACCCTCCACCTGGGTTTGCCCTTTACTGCCTCACGACTGTGTGCAGCTGGCAGGTCAGAGCTGCACTCTGCTTATTCTGCCATGCCATCACGCACAAATATGTCAGCATGGCCCCTCACAGACAGACTGCCAGGTTGCCCCACTGCATACCACTCTTCTCTCCTTTAATGAATGTTTTCGGAAGATACTCTTTGGGACTATAGAACATTCTGATCTTGTCTCATTCTTATCTATTAGATTTAGCATAAACTATTTTTTCTCCTCATCTAGTTATTAGTCACCAATTAGTGACTTTCCACTCCCACCATCTTTCTATATTTATGAGCTGACGTTCCTGCTTAGCAGACTTCCTCACTTTCCCTTTTTATCTCTCTGCCCTTGTCACAGCATGCTTGTGCGTGCCTATTCACTGAGTTATAATATGCACTGTCCTTGTTCACGTTGATACTCGAGCTGGCCAGATCTGACTAATGGGACACTATCAGGCTAGCTCTATGTTCTTTGTATGTGACGCCTTCTCATACTTCTCAAGGTGGTCCTTCCTGCCCATGTTCCACAAACAGCCATTCCTCCCTACGGCATCCTCAAGAGCAGGGCTTAAGACATGGTCACTGCTCAGCCTTCTCCATCCATGACTACACAACACTGTTCCAGTTCCACCTTTTCTCTGTGACCAAAAGCAACTTCGGAAGGGTTGGCTACAGTTTTCAGCTTACAGTCCATCGTTAAGGTGTGTGCTTGCAAGAACTGCTTCTGCTCAGCTAGCTTTTGTCATACCGCCCAGGAGCACCTGCCCTGGGCCAAGACTCCAGGTTTGTTGCGGGAGGTCCTTCCGCCCCTCCAACCAATAGCTGCTGTGATACCAGCCCATTGGGGCGTGGTCTCTCTCCCTTTAAAAAAGCGGCTATTTCCTCTGCTCGCTCTCTTCACTTCCTGCTCCGCCGGAGACTAGACTCCCTTCCTGGTTGTGCAGATGGCTGTTGTCTGGGACGGTGATCTGTAAGTTTTCCCCTTTAAATAAATAACACCCTATTAATCATAACTCCAAACTGGTGTGGCCTTGTTCGTGACTTACGCCTTCACAGGTTTACATTCCAGAGCTCCTGGATCCCCGAGAATCGTCCACAGCCCTGGGCATGGACAAGAGTGCATGACAAGGTCAACACAAGAGCCTGCAGAACCACTGAGAGCTCCTCAGATGGAGACTCTAAAGCTCTAGTCAACCTCAGGGTCAGAAGGTAGAGATTTTTTTCCTTGAGACTCCAGTAAACATAAATGCACATTTTAAAGCTTTTAGTCAGAGTCCTGCCATGACTGACGCCTTGGCCCCCATGAGGCCTGAGCCGGTGTGAAGGGCTGCCTACACATAGGAAGTCTGCTTTCTGGGCCACAGGAGATATCCATGGTTAAAGATGCTAACTCCTCTGGAGACTGGTAGGGTCCCTGCCTCAAATCCCCGAAAAAGCACCAACGAACTGTTCCTGTCTTTCTGGTTTTGAATCCTCAAAACTACCAACTCCTGGGGAATTTAGGGAGACTACCAATCACCTGGCTGCAATAATCCTGAAACAGATGCAGGAGAGTCAACGTCACACGCCACCCGTCAGTCATTCTCAGGCAGATGAAGAGATACAATACAAAGACAATGGAAGAGCTTTGCACCACAGATGTCCCAGTTCCTCTCCTGCATTAGCGTGGTGGAGACGGCCTTCAAAGCATCATCCCAATAACGTGTCTCGCCTACGTTAAGGAAAGCGACTGTCATGCAGAAGGAGCAGCTGTCCTATGGGTCCTCCTCCTGTAGGCTTTAACTCAGAGGCATATTAGGTGACTACCTTACAGGATGGACTATGCAGATCAAGTTTCTGGAAGTCCGAGCTCATGGTCTCTCCCGAGAAACCTTTGCTCAGATGGGAATGACAGCATCAGACCCCTTGTCTTTAGTTTCTTCCCAAGACTCCTAGCAGTGCTTGCAGCCCCTGAAGCAAATGCCCCTCGCCCTACTCAGGCAGTACGCAGGATGGAAGGGAGGGTGTTTACGTCTCATTCTCAGCACCTCATCTGTAATGAACTCACACAGGCCCACCAATCTGAGCACTGACATTCTTACACAGATGGCTGCTCACCATTTGTAACCTGGGTTCCCGAAACTCAGAGCAGCCCTTAGCACCAGACCTTACTGATGCGCATGTCGGCTGCTCTTGGGACTCACAGTGAAGATGAAGACAAAGAGAACGCTCTCTCCACCACTCAGGGATGATACAGACTGAACAGGAACACTGGTGTGTGCGAGTCTTCAGGCATCACTGCTGTGTCACGCACAAAGTCAATCTAAGTGGACACTGAAAGGAAAGAGAAGGGCACTGGGGGGAGGAGGGGGCACTAGGAGGAGGAAGAGGAGGGGGGACTGGGAAGAGGAGGAGGGTACTGAAGGAGGAGGAGGGGGCAGTAGAAGGAGGAGGAGGGGGCAGTAGAAGGAGGAGGAGGGGGCAGTAGAAGGAGAGGGGCACAGGAAGGAGGAGGATACTGAAGGGAGAAGGAGACACTGGAAGGAGGACAGAGAGCTATGGTAGGACCTACAGAGACAACAGACATGGATTATAGAGCCAGTTGACAAGGGAATTTACCAAGGATGGCTTTTATGAGTCAATCTGTCTTCAGCTTTAACGGTTCTAAGCTCATGCTGCCTCTTGCATAGGGCACCCCCATCCCACCCAACCCAGTAACATCCAATTAGCAACCTTGGAAAGAGATCACACAAGGACTCAGCAGGGCAGACCTGTGAAGCTGTACACTCACTGTCAGGCAAGAGCTTACTGCAAAGACAGTGCACATGACCCTCGAGTCCTCGGCTGGTGACATAAAGCAGGACCACACACACAGGTGGCTGGATGAAAACAGAGCATCCCCCTTAGTGCGGCAGACCAGAGACACTGTGAACAGCCTTGCTGTGGTCTATGCACACAATCAATAGCAGGACGGTTACCAGAAACTGCTTCAGGTACTACTACTCAGCTCCCTCCACAATGTGAAAGCCAATATCCTTGAGAGGCAAGTACCAGCAGAAAAGGAAAGCCCCAGGGTGTTGATTTACAGAATTTTTGTTGTTGCTGCTGCTGTTGTTTTAATCAAGAAACATTTTTATGTCTACCTTGAGTGATGCATTCAACAACTACAGTCCTGACAGGGCAGATGGTTCTCTCCTACCCTGAAGGGTCAAGGAGCCTTATTGGTGAGAGGTTGAATTCAGCAGTTCTCAGAATTCAGGAGGCAAAAAGGAAGTTAAATGGGTTTTCTTGAATGTTTCCTGAACTGTTCACTTCTGTGGGGAGACTGCCTCATCCCATGATCTGCTCTACGAACACTTAAAAAACTTTAAACACTAGAAAGGACACAGTAGGAGACCTGTGTGCTGCCATAAGGGGGGTAAGCAGTGCGCACCACCATCCTAGGCAGATGCCCCTTACAGTTCAAGGTCGGTTAGGGAGAGGCACAATACGTGGCGGAACCAGTGTCGCTGCATCTGGGGACAGTGGAGTCCTGGTGGGCAACACTGTCACCTGTTCACTGAAGTCGATGTCTGGACTGACTTTAGACCATGGATTGTGATTTACTAACAGCTCTCCAACACCAAGTCACTTTAACCATGGCTCACCACTACACTAGGAAATAAAGGACAGATTCATCAACACTAGTGAGTCCCTAGTGAGTCCCCTGCAGCCTCTGCTGAGGGAACGGCCTGCCCCGGGTACACATGACAAGCATGGTGCCCAGCTCTTCTCCCTGAGGGGCAAAAAAAGCCTTCAAAGCAACAGTTTGATTCAGCAGCTCAACACATTACAGTTTCCACAGCTTGTCTAATGAACAAAATGGAATGCCCTGGGATGTGCTGAGTATCTGTCAATTAAAGTTCGATGTCTCCAAGGCCAGTCTGGTCTACCCAGGGAGCTTCAGGACAGCCAGGATTACACAGAGAGATTCTGACTCAAAAATCAAAAGAGGTCAATGTCTTAAATACTTCTAAACCATCGCAGTTCTGAACTCTGCACTTAAAAACAGACAGCACTTAGAGTGCATGTGGACTTGGTGCTCTTTCACACATGGTTCTGGGAAGAACTCAGGGCATCATGTGTGACAGCAAACACCTTCACCTACTGAGCCCACCCACTAGTCACTACGTACTTGTTTGCTGACTCTCCTGAGCATCATAAACCGCGAGCATCCCCACTGCTATGGAAACGCTGTCAGTGTCTGGCGGTTTTCATTCTGTTCTTTGTTCCTGAGCCTCAGGGCAATTGGGACAGCAGGCAAGAGCTCGTTATTCAGACTTTAAGAGAAAAGTTCTCCACAATCCACAGGCAGAGTGGGCAGGCAGCTCACAGCTCACACAAACCTCACAATCATGGTGCTCCATTTCTAAAGCACCAGCCCTGGCCAGAGGGAAGGAGTACATAGTGTACTCGGGCATCACCGCCGACAGTCAGCATACACGGACACAATTCTCGGACAACTCTAGTTTTTAAACGTAAACCTAGAGAACAGACCTTAGGAGCACCCAGTCTCCAGAGCTGCCTAAGAAAACTGGTCTTTTACACCACTGTTTACAGTTATGGAGGGGCTTGCAGACACCCCCACCCAGTACTGATCCATTGGTAAGTAAGAAATGTTTCACCAGGATCCAGCAGGACAATGAGGCCTGCGCGCGTGTGACAACTGCATGAGGTGCGGCAGGAATAAATGAGCCCACTCACCCTGCCTGGTGGTACCAGAGAGAAAGCTGCCCTGACCCATCGAGGTCTTAAATACTGACACCCCAGGTCTTGCCTCTTTTTTCCCCCTCAGGGAGACAGACAGGAACTTTTTCTCGCAGAACAAGTGTCTAATCTCACTTCTCACCAAGAGTGGGTTTTGAGGGCAACTCGAGTGGGGCATGGGTCCCAGCGCACTGCCATCCCCTAATGTCATGGCTTGAGGCCAAAGGCAGGCAGGCACGGAGCAGATGGCGTCCTGGCAAGGTCCCTGCTGTCCCTGCATTAGCAGCGTCTGCTCATTACTCAGAACCTTCACTTGCTTTATCTAATGCTCCAGGAAAAGCATTTTGATTTGATTCATTTCAGGATGGTAACGTACAGCACAATTAGTGGTAAAATCAAACTGGAGGGGGCTGACAATTGGAAACAAGGCACAAGAAATATGAGGCCAGTGGGGTGGAATTCAGCTCACAACTGTGGATCGCCCACCAAATCCCAGCTCCCCAGTGCATGCGCAGGTCTCTCAGGGCGCAGCTCAGGAAGGGTGCTGAAGGGCTGTCTCCCAAGTTCCCTGCAGGGAGGCTCCTGCTAAGGAGAACATGGCAGCTTCAACAAGGGGTCTGGGTCTCAATGGCTTCGGAACCTCACTTAGGCACAGTGAGAGGGCTGGAGTTCATTAACTCCCTGAACTACACACAGCAGACCCCACAAGGCCCTTTTCTAGTGATTTTGACCAAGAAGCATCAACCACTGCTCTTGAAAGGGGACAAGGAGTGTGTGTGCTTGATATTTACACCTGTGAGCACTAAATCAGCTCTTCGGGAATATGTCAATCTGTCACCCAAGTGAGGCTGAGGCCGAGGCCACCTGGGATGGAGAAAAGGGCCAGAAGCTGCCATCCACCACGGAAATCCCGGCAATCTGACATGACTGGTAAAGCCTGCCTACCATGAGAGGTGAGTTCCTGCGGGAGGAATGCTCTTTCTCTCTTCACACTGAAGTGGACAAAGCCAAAGCTCTGAGGCAAATCCTGAACCCTGAAAGGACTGCAGTTGACCTCACAGCGAAGTGACTGCCTGCCAGCATGACCTGAGATCCTAAAGCACAAGATGTAACCAGACAGGTCAACAGTGTCCCTGAACAGACCAAGCACAAATTGCTCCTACTCAAAAGCCCGGACCTGTGGGATGTGGCAGCCTGTCTCACGGTGCCAATGACTACCAATACTCAGGACACTACTTCCTACTGACCTAGAATGGATTCATTTGGCTAGGATTTAAATATGATATAACTACAAAGGAAAAAGAAGGACTACAAGCAGCAGGCATGCATAAGAAAAAATTCAACTCTTCCCACCAGGAGAACTACAACCACAGTCATGTTCCATTCCCTACCACATCCATCAATACCTCAAACTGAGAAGAGCAAAGACAGCATGGCATCTGTGCTCACCTCCTACCTGGAAATCCTTCTTCCATGTGAAAGGACATCTGTACAAAGCTTTTCACTACAATGCTGCTTGTGAGAGCAAATGCACACACACCTGCTTTGCAATGAGCCACAGGCGTATACAAAAAGGAGAGCTACCTAGGTGTGAAAAATGAGGCTTTCAGATATGGTACTACATCAAAAAGCCAAGGAGGGGAGCTAGAGAGATTGCTCAGTGGTTGGAGGACTACTAGCTGCTTTTCCATAGACCCTGCACGCACACAACTGTACGTAACTCCGGTGCTAGGGGATTCAGCTTCCACAGGCACTACGTGCACGTGGCACATAGGTATAGACATGCAGGCAAAACCCCATACACATGAAAGTTAGACAACAGCAAAAGACTAGCATCTGACAGAACACTTGTAGGGACAATTCAGTCGTTATTCATGCAAACCCCAAGCACTGAAGTCTTCAGTCTAGCAATGGCCAGTGCTGCAGCCTGGATTTACGTATGCACAAATTCAAGGTCACTGCATTCAACAAGAACAAGGAGTTCAGATGTCCAGCGATAAGGGCTCCACACGTGTGGCATGGTACAGCATGGCACCACGGCCAGCACTGAGAAGAGGAAGGAGTAACACAGGTCGCCAACGTGCAGCATTGGTTTAAAAACAAGACCCACTGAAGTGCACGAAGCTGGCTTAGGAAGATGAGAAGACCTAGAAGACTAGGAGTGGCTCCTTTTACCTTTTCAACAGCTTTGTTGTTTGCCCTTTAACTATGAATTTGTAGGCCCAGATGGCCTGCAGCTAAGTAGACCAGCCTGGCCTCAAACTTGGAACTCACCTGCCTCTGCCTCCCAAATACTGTTGGTAAAGATATCCACTAATCCTGGATGAATTAAGGTTTTTAAGCAAAATATTTGACATATGTTTTGAAATTCCATGTTCAAGTATTTACCGTGAAGAAAGTTGTCTACCATGCCTAGGGTGCTCCCCTATTTATATGCAATGGCAGTGACTGGGCCAGACACTCTTGTCAGCAGCAAGTATAGCTCAGCGGAGGAGGCTCCCCATATCTGCATGCATGCTCATGTGTGTACAGTCACTGTGCGTCTGTATGTCTGCCTGCATACCTAATTTGCACCACACTTTATTTTCCCTTCAAGCTCTATTTGTAAGCTCATCAGCTATGATGAGCTCAGGACTCACAAGAGTCTCTGTGTTTGCTGTCAGTAACACCAGTCCAGCCAATACAGGAGCTGGGAGACGACAGCAGCTGGATTTCAACTTCACCCTCTAGTCTTCAGTTTCCCCAATGGTAGAAGAGTCTGCCATTCAAGAATGCAGGACAGGAAGTGCTGTTAGAGCATTCCAAAGCTGCGAGTCCAGCTGCAGGCTAAGCAGCAAGCATGCTCAGTCTGCAGCTACACTGCCCACCTGGGATCAGCTCAGGCCGAGGCTACACTGCTCACGTGGGATCAGCAACCACGCATGGAAAAGCTTAACAAGGCCACAGAAACAGCATGCTGGTGCTACTGGTGCTACTGCTGCTGCTGCTACCATTCTGAGGAAGCTAGAGTTGAACCTAGGGCCTCCTGCATGGCAGGCAAGCACAATGCTGAGCCGCACCCGTCTTAACTTAGCAAATGTCCATTTGTAGTGTCTAATAACATTAACCAGAAGAATAAAGTACAAAGTTTTGCCCAATTTTTTTAAATCCTTATATTTGCTCTTTTTAGATCTGAATTTTTATCACTGAATATTAGACATTTATAAAACTCCCTAATGGCTACCATAGCTCCACCCCTCTGTGCCAATGACACCACGCTGCCTGAAGATCTGCATGGCCCTGGTATGAACACTGAGTCCCAGAAATGTGCTATGGTACAACTTCCAGGCCAGGGTGTGTGTGGGGCTCTTGGAGCTGCAGACTTTGACACAATGGACATCAGGACTGTGAGCAGTAGGCAGGCAGGCTGCCACGGCCAGCGCCGTGATCACTTCCATCAGCTAACAATGTCACATGTCCCATCATTTCCATAGCAGTTCTATAAACCCACAGTTGCTCACACATACTCTCTCCAGGCTGGAGACAACACATCAAGGACCACGCTTGGTGGGTGAGTGCCAGGTAAAGGCAGGCACTGATCGCCAGTTTTCTGCCCATCCATGTCAGATCACCCCTCTATCCTTATCTCTAGTCTTTTCAGCCTGAGCCGAGGATACAGGAAAAGGAGGCCAAGTATATTTAATATTTTAAACTAAACACACCATTTGCTTAAGATGGTCTGGCCAGCCTCATCATGCCTGGCACTGACATCCAGCTCCAGGGTTCCAGGATGAATTAACACCAGTTTTAATGGGTACCATGTTCCAATGTCTACTAATGGACCAGGGTTATTGGCTAGCTTCTTCATATAGAGGCAGAAGGCAGTGCATGAACGTGCATGTGCTTGTGTTCCCAGAAGAGGTGGGTGTGTGTGAATGTGTATATGCCTATGCACAGGAGGCAGGAGCACATGAACGTGTGTGCATGGAGGACATGGGAGCAGCTGCAGCTGCTGCAGTTGATGAGGCTTTCTTCTGCACAGGGAGGCAGAGGGCTGGGGTACTGGGGTACTCACCATCCTCGTAAGCTGCAACTGCCAGCGAGCTGTTGATCCTCACAAAGGAGACATATGGCTGCATTCCAGGTTCCTCCTCTTCCGACTCAGATTCTAGGAAGGGGGCCACATAGTCCCAGGTGCGGGTGTCCCACACCCTCACGTCCCCTGACGTGTATCTGGAAGAGAAGAACAGTCTTGGTTCCAAGGAAAATCTGGAGAGTACAGACAGCAGCATGTGGGTGGGCTGGGAGGTTCCATTCCTGTAGCTGTCTGGATGGATGACTAGTGGAGAAGGAGTCAACTGACCACAAAAGGCTGTGAACGACCTTCAATCCCAGCACTCGAAAGGCAGAGGCAGGCAGAGCTCTGTGAGTTCAAAGTCAGCCTGTTCTACAGAGTGAGTTCCAGGATGACCAGATCTACACCACGAGAGCCTGTCTCAAGAAGGAAGGGAGGTGGGGAGAAGGAATGAGCACTGCCATGGTGTCCCCCTCCCACTCTCATCAACAGGCTGTCGCCTCCGCTCCTTCCACACTAGGAATCAAGGGAGAAACATGGACACATGCTGGTGTCCCCATGAACTGTGCCTGCAGAGACACAGGAGCAGCTGGGACTGAAAACTATCAGCTCTGCAGCTAAGCTCTCTCACCTCCTCCAGGAGCAGAGCTAACTGGTAAGGGCCCCTGAGGACTCCTGCTCAGGCACTGCTGCCTTCCTGTGAAAGGCGCTGTCCTGCCCACTAAGAAAGCAGGGCACTAACTCTAGCCTGTGGCTTTGGTCACTTCCTGGATGACCTACTCGGTCATGAAGTCCCAGGATGATGGTGCAGCCAAATGATGCTACAATGCCTGTTACTGAGGTGTCCGCATTCCTCCTGCTGAATCCCTCCGTTGAGGAGGACAGGGACTGAGGAGAAGCACCTGTGGGGGCCTCATGAGGAGCACAGGGATGCTAAGGAACAGTCTTCCTGAGGCTCCAACCACACAACATTTGTAGAGTCAAAAAACTTAATTCATCTCCAAAACCTAGGACACGTGAGTGTCTGGGGTGGCTACAGAAGGCCAGTCTCAGGTCAGAGGCCCATGGTTATGTATTTACTGTGTGCATGTATGCTGGAGGAGGGGCACATGTTTGCCACAGCACATGTGAAAGTCAGAGGGAAACTTTGCCGAGCAGACTCTCTTTCTACCATCATGTGGTTCCAAAACTGGACGTGCAAGGCCAGGCCTTTTAGGACAGTGCTTCACCCACACGGCTATCTCAGCCCCCAGGGTGAGGTTTCTTAATGCGTTCACTGCATGCCCTGACTCAGGAGGATTCCTCGAGCACACACTGCAGTGCTCCCCAGCTATTAGTCTATATGTGCACATGAGCTCACTCTGCAGGACCGGGTGCAGGCAGAGCTCTGCACAAGGAGCACACAGCAGGAGGCTCCCAACACTGACTGCTGCTGCTCCAACAATCATCACCATCCTACTGTCCGTAACAGTGGCAGTGCATGACCAAAGCTGTACACTCATGTGCCCTGAACAACACAGCCACAGACTCCAGGCTCTTCAGGACGTGGTCTGGATGAACACTGTTGGTGAGGAGCCTACACACAACTGCACCCGGCTCAGCACCCTCAGTCTGACTTGGGTTGATCACTGGAATACAGCCAGTTTCAGCTACAGTCAGGAAGGCAAGTATGGGAGTCTAGACTGTGAGTCCACTCTTGAGGTTCAACTCAACAAAAGGAAGAACTCAGAAAAGCAAGATGAAGAGAAAGGCTCATGAGAAGAAAATAAGCACGGGATGTTCCTGCTCCCGGCAGCCCTGGCTGGACTTTCAGCACGTCCATGATCTTCACACCGTGTTCCTCCAGGAGTTCGTGCAGGTCCCTCTGCCCTCACTCAGCATTCCTGTCCATTGCTGAAATTGATGCTCTCTTGGGGTACAGCGGGAGGAGCAGGGGATAGAGAGCAGGCTCTGAGGGATCAGGGCTCCAGTTCACCGCCCTCTCCAGATAATTCTGAGACAAACAGCAAGGAACACCACAAGGAAAACATGCTTCACTCTGAGCCACACAGCAGTGAGCGAGCGGTGTGAGACATTACTGCTGTGTCCTCACTGGGGATAAGCAGAGGGCACAGCGAAGTCACTGCGCTCACTCCACCCGGCAGCACATGGCTTCCCTCTCAGAGCTATCTCCACTCCCTCCAACACTTACACACCAGGGCCTCCCACTTATTCCAGGGGCCATCCTAGACTCCTTGCCAGCCCCGCCTGCAGCCAGCCTGCCTTGCTGTCTCAGCAGCTGTGTGCTATCACCAGTTGGCCTTGCCTCCTCACCTGGCCTGCATCTCTATCTCACACAAGCTAATGCTACCGAGAACTGGTGTCTGGAAAGGGCAGGTCACCAGCAGTGTGCTCACAGGTGGCAGCAGCTGTCCTTGCTCCCAGCCAGCAGCCTTCAGTACTAACGGGAGGCTAGAACACTCAGAACACAGGCGACTCTCCTCAGACTTCTGCTCTCCTTCCAAGCACACTAGACTGTAGCTCTAGGAGACAGCAGGCAAGCCCAGTTATTTGCATAAACAGGGAACTTTCCAAACATCCACTTGAATTAATTCTGTTCTTTGCAGCCAAAGAAGCGTGCAAATCACAAGCATTTGCCCCTTTCACCGAGGAAGCAAATTTCCCATTTGAGCAGGCGCTGTAGGACACATGCAGAGGCTCTGACAGCTAAGGGAGAAAACAACACAGCAGAGGTGGTGCTGCTAGAGCAGGCTGCAGGCAGGCATTTTCACCGATGGATAACACTAGCTAGAGCAGAGGGACCTGCACAAACTCCTAAGTGTGGTCTAAAGCATGCTTAAATCACAATGGCCAGGGCAAGGGAAGACACGGGTATGGAGGTGGAAAAGGCTCCAGATGCTCCACTGCGGCCTAATGACAATTACCCTCAACCAATTAAGACCCCACTATGACAGTCGCACTGTCAGGAAGCCTCTGAACCTTGGCGTTGATGGCTGTAATTAGCGTGCATGGTACAACTAAAACATGAGCTTATGTACGGCACAGAAGAGTAGAGGCAACCTCGTCACAGCAAGTGGGGATTCACCCCAGATGCACATGGGCCAGGGACATGAAGAACCACCTGCTTTCCCAGTCATGCTATGCCTGGCGAGGTGGTGTTTACCTCTAAATGGAGGTGGTCAGAGATGGTAGCTGACTGCAATGCCAGGCTCCTCAGCACACCAGGGCAATCGCCAATTTAAAATGATTACCATCAAAGAGCTAATGGATGCTTCTGCCAGCAGAAGATTATATTCAGAGCAAAAGGCCACAAGAAAGGGGGCTAGAGGAACTGGTCCTACCTTGCACGACCATTCATATCCCTCCCGTGTGACACTCTGCAGGGGAGGCTACATGTGCTCCCGGTGCCAGATCACTAGACACAAATGTGTCCTCGGCTCTTCTAAGCAACCTGGACAAGTGGAGGAGGTTTGACAGAAGAGTGCTGAGGCAGAGTCAAGCGATCGTTTCCTCAGCCTGCTGCTAAGCCCATCAGGCACTTCACACCCCAAAACAACAGCTTTCAACAGACACCACTCACAAGAACCAACCCCAGTTAAGTGAAGCACAGAGAATTTGTGGTTTGCATACTGTGCTCAGCTGGGCATGACACAGCCCTCCCCCGTCCCTGCTCCACCAAACTCTCTCCATCAGTCTCACCACCCTATTTCATGGGAAGTCAGACACCAGCAACAGTGGGAACCGGAGCATGGGGCTGGGTTGACCCAAGAACACCTTCCATACCCTTGGCGAGCACATAACAAAGATCATCGAAATTTCTTCTGCCTTCACAGGACCCTGTTTTTGCCACTCTCAAATGAAGTCCCAACTCTATTCTGATCAGGCCTCAGCAGCACATGGTTTCAAACACTTGAAGCCCCATGCCAAGGACTCCAGGAAGGAAGACACACAAATGCTGTAGTGGATTACTAGTGACTAGTGTAGCCCAGGAGTACAGAGGGACACCTTCTCCCCACAGTCGAGCACTCCTAAGTGCTCACAATCCTCTGGAGCAGCTGGAGTGGGCTTCCCAGGAGGAACCTGGCCTGGTCCTGGGCCTGTCTAGAGTACTCTCCTTGGTGTCAGGTCCCTTTCTTCCCACTCCACTCCCCAGCATCTCCCATGCTGTCCCATAGCCACCAGCAGCTGCAGCCTTTGTTAGCCTGAGAACTGCTTCTGTGCACAGAGTGCTGTGAGCAGCCTACCCACGCTGACCGCGACCAGAATGCGGGATCTTCTGGCTTCAACATGAGCGGTGGAAGTGGCTGAAGGCCGGTGAGGTGCAGCACCCACATACAGAGGCTATTTACACCCTCAGCACACACACAGAGGCTCTGAGAACTCTTCACTTGCTCCGTGCCTTCTGTAGTGATCAATAAAATCCAGAGTATTTACCGTTTTCTACAGAACATGACTGCTGTACTGCACAATTAACAAAATGAACTCGGCCCCACAGTGCAGCCACTCTGTGGAGATGCACTCGAGCAAACATCGAGGGGGGCGTAAGACGCAGCAATTGAAAACTAATGAACATCTTAATGGCCCTTGTGTGGTCCACACACTGCACACTTAGAACTGCTTTCCATACATCTTGGTTAATGACAATCAATAGAGTCAGAGTCGATGATGATTATGCAGAGTTATTGGAGCTGTGGCCCTTCCCATAATTCCCTGGAGAAGCAGAGATGGATAAATGCAGCCATGAGTTCATCAGTATTTATTAAGGACGTTCTGGAGCGCCTTCATTAAAGCTGTAATGAATGCAAAGCTCCCCTGGTCGGGTATCAGCAGCTTACCTCAGACTTATTTACTAGAGGAGCACGCAGGCCTCACAGCAGAAAATAAATAAATTTCAAAGTATTTTAAAAAAGCGGTCCCTGGTGGGTCATGACGGAGCCCCTTATGGGAAGCAGCCCAGAGCCATAAGCAGCCGCACAAAATCCATACGAGGCGAGGCTGAAAGGAAAACTGGCAGGAAAGGAGGCTGAAAAGGAGAAAGCTGGAAAGCATGTCCTGGTTAACTGTGAGGACGGTGACAGAACATACGAGAACGTCACCCCAGGGCGGCACTCACAAACCCTGCTGTCCCGGGCAGCCCCTGAGGAGCATGCAGGGCTATCTGCTCTTTCTAACTTCTCGGCAGCAGAGCTGGCGCACCTGGGAACTTCAGAGCGCAGCCTCTCAAGGCTGCCACACATTCAGCATGGAGGAAGATTTGGCTGAGAAAGTGGAGGGAAGATGCTGGTCAGTCCTGGACAACTGTGTTTAAACAGCATTCCTATATGACTCTCACTGTGAATGACCAAGGCCTGAGGCAGATGACACCAAGTGGTGATTCAAACCTTATGAGCTTATGAGCCTAAAGAAGCTCCAAGTCCAAAGAACAAACACTGAGATCCCAGAGCCTGTGGACAGATGACAAGATAAACTAGCACCAGGCCTGCAGTGGAGACACAGCCAGGGCTCACCTGGCTGCGAGACAGCTGCAGTGTTTCTCAGCATCTGCTCCAGTGCGCTTGCCTCTGAGGATGGAGAGAGAACAGGCCAGCCAAGCACTTTCAGGTAAATGAAGAGTTAACTTGTGCAGCACTAACTGATACAGTTTTCCCTCCAACCCCAACTACAGAGGGGAAACAGGGATGCACAGCTGTGGCTTTCCCCAGAAAAGGCAGGAACCATGCATGGTGACCATGGAAACCAGGGGAAACACCTGGGTAGACTGAAGCATCCCTTAGCATACAAATGGGTGAATACTTTAAACATCTGGGAGATGCAGTCTTCTAGTCTGAGTAGAAAGTGAGCTAACTAATGGAAACGGGACGCCACAGACATGTGATCCCAAGCGAGTGGGAGGTACTACACACCAACATACACTCCTGGGCATGGATAAAAGCTTTTGGTGAGCTAATAGCTTAATGACG
Organism: Alexandromys fortis; assembly: GCF_014885135.2. Classification (NCBI taxonomy): domain Eukaryota; kingdom Metazoa; phylum Chordata; class Mammalia; order Rodentia; family Cricetidae; genus Alexandromys; species Alexandromys fortis. The sequence continues at coordinate 2,750,794 of NW_026067985.1, read as the reverse complement.
GCAGAGCTGGCATGGGACCTCAAAGGAGCCCAGGCTTAGCTCCCCGGACCCCCAGGCTCTGCCTGGGCTGCTCTACTCTAGGTGGCTCTCCGGCAGTACACACAGCAAACACAACTTGGCCCCACACCTTGGGCTGGTGCATGATGCCATCTGTTTGCAAGTCTTAACTTCCGCAGGACCATTGGGGAGAAGAGTAGCCAAGCCCCAGAGAACAGGGAGACTATCGCAGCTCTCTGCCTCTATGAACTCTCCTCCACAAATCCATGCAGCATTCTTGATGCTCTTTTCTTTGTGATGGGAACTGAACCAAACACCTCGTGTTTTCCAGACAAACACACTTCTCCTGAGCTACACGTTCAATTCCAACATACAATTTAAAGACCTCCTAAAATTTTAAAAGTAGTCACCTACAAAATTAAAAGGTAAAAAACAGGCCACCCAGACATCTCCTGACGCACTGCCAACCAGCTCTGCAGATGAAATGTAACACAGAAGGCAGGCTGGGGCCGCCCAGCCAGCACAGCAAGGGCCAGGGCACAGACATACAGGTGGACACTGAGTCTGGCAGGACAGGAAGGGATATACTTAGAGTGAACTTGAACATGATTTTTTTCCTAAGAAGTGGGAAATTTTAACTGGAACAGAGATGTCTGAAGCACTAGTCCTAGCGGAAGCAGCCTCAGCTAGCCCTCACATGCTCTGGGATGCTAGTCTCCCGGCTGAGTAACCTATGGAGACTCAGTAAGACAAGAGGAAAGTCCCGAGGGAGACTTCATTTGGTACTCCAGGACTTGCTCTCCATGTCACCTGGGTGGTGCTATGGGGCCAAAGATGTTTACCACACGACCCTGCCTTCTCAAGAAGGGTGCAGTCAACAGGATCAAACCGCAAGATGCTCAAGAGGTAACGGCTGGTAGATTATGGGTCAGAAAGCCACCAGAGGCCTGAGGACAGAGGTATTTCTGGCAGCATCCAGAAGGAAGGAGATGTGCACAGGAGCAAGCATGAGGCGTGGTTTGCGAACTTCAAATCACAAAGTCACACTGGGAAAACTGAGGGGTATGGAAGAGCTTTCAAAGTCTCTGAATCTGGAAGATAGAAAATTCCTTTCAGTCCACAGACTCACAGAAGGGATTCTACTTAGAAAACTATCAACACAGCGATAGCACAGAACCTGAACTGGACACACGTGTTTACAAAGGACAACAAGCTTCTGCAGCAGCCTCTGCTTTATAATCTTAAAGACGATCTGCGGCACCAAAACAGAAACAAAACCATCTGCAGACCATCCACATGAAATGCTCTTAATGCTACCACATCGTGTGCCACACAACGGCCCATTCAGCAGAAGGCCACACACAACTGTATCCCTCAGAGAGTATGTAGCCTAGTGATATCACAACCTTCTAATTTGTGTCTATATGTCCTATGTCATCCTCCAACACACTTCTCAGAACAATTAGGAAACCGAAAGCGACTTAATTTACTGTCTGCCATTGGGTGAATGAAAGGGGAAACTAGGAACTAGCTGGGGAATTTTGCATTAAGTCTAAGAAAGTAATGAAAAGTAACATAGAAAAACTCTGCAAGAAAAAAGTAATAATATACAATATAAGCTTTGACGATATTATGTGAAAATAAGTGAAAACCAGCCTGGAAAACAACACATGTGGTCCAGCAAGTTACAGGTGCAGACTGTGGGGTCAGGAGACTCCAGCCACTCTCTAACATTTCTATGAAAGTAATGTGACTGTGTTAGCATCTTAAAAGAACAAAATGATGCTGTGACAGGCTTCAGAGGAGATGGGAGGTGGCGTGTGCACAGGACAAGTGTCCATCTAGGTTCTGAGTCTCTGCCACTTACACCGGAGAGTTCTGGAACAAGATCAACACTGAAGTCACTTCCAAGCTTAAAACTCCATGGTTTTAAGTTGTGACAACTAAAAATCAAACAAACAAAAAATCCCAAACATTTCTCGGCCTTCCCAGGGAAAATGGAGTATAATGGGAGGGGAGAGAGGCTATGTATGAAATGTTGGTGCTTATTCCATACAAAATCATATACAGCACCACACACCACCTCAGGGTAACAGAACCACACAGCACCCCAGGGTAACAGTCTTAAGAGTATTCAGGAACTCCTGGAACTCCTGGAAGAAGGCAGGGCTCAAATGGCCCAACAAAAATGGGGACTGGGGTTCTTGAGTGTGGTAGCACAGACCTTTAGTCCCAGCACTCAGGAGGCAGAGGCTGGTGGATCTCTGAGTTCAAGGCCAGCTTGGTCTACCAAAAGAGTTCCAGGACAGCCAGGACTACACAGAAAAACCCTCTTTTGAAAAACAAAAGCATGGCTCTAAAGCTACAGAGAAACTCTGTCTCGAAAAAACAAAAACAAAACAACAACAACAAAACAAAACAAAGCATGGGAAATAGGTTTTTTGCAGGATGTTCTGGAATTAGCAGCAGCAGTTGTAGAATCTTGAAATGACTGAGGTTCACTGTTTGAGAGTGAAAATGTGAACACCATGGTATATTCACTATAGCTCAGTTTTCACACAGATGTGACAGGTGACTCAACAGACAGTGTGGCAAACACACAGTGCACTTGAGTTAGGAATCACCACAGACCACACAGGAGTCTGAATGTCAGGAAGGGACGATCAAGAACGTCTAAGACAGGAAAGGGGAAGGGCAGTGGACAGAGAATGCCAAGGTGGGGAGGAGCAAGCTTGCATTTCAACCGCAGGAGTAGATCTCAGAGGCTAAAACATGGAGCACAACCTTTGGTCAGGTTCTACTTCTGCCAAACAAAGAGAAACAAGAAGAGTATGGAAATCAGCATGAGCAAAAGCAGGAGAGGCGGTGCTGTCTCTTTAAGAGGCTCCTTGGAGATGCTGAACTGCAGAAAGCCTAGAGAATACAACATTGATTGGGAATGAGGTAACCACAAACACCACTGTCTCAAATGAAAAGGATTCAGGAGCTGACCCAGAAAACAAGCATCGTAACCGCCAGATAAAATTTTAATGATAAACATAAGATGCTCTGCACACAGTAAGATCGCAGGGTCTCGGACGGAGCCATCAACTGCAGCTTCTCTCAGAGAGGAGCCGAGGAGGCTCTGTGACCCGCAGCTCAAGTTTCACACAATCGATCCCCAGAACACTGGTATGGCTGGGCCTTTGGTGGCCTATCTAGTGCTGAGCAGATCCCCAGGGAGAAGAAGGAGGGGGAGAGGGCAGCAGCTACCTTCAGAGACTCTGTCTTTTTGGGGGCTATACATTCAGAAGCTCTTAACTGGCCTTGAGGAAGGAGAGTCACCTATATCTCCAGTCTGCCAGGATTCTTAGTCCAGCTGCAGCATCACAACCTCCTTATGTGTTTAGGCAGAACCCAGAGCAATGTAACCCTGGCTGGTTACCACTGGTCCTCAGGCATGGAGCAAAGCTCTCTCGTATCAGGAGCTCAGAGAACCACACCTCACAATGAAGCTATAGGTCTGACTGCTCCTGACAGACAGACAGACAGGCAGGCAGACAGGAAGCAGGTTAGCCACTTAAGAGCTGAGGGGTCTCTTAAGAAAGTGAGGCCAGTGAATAGAAGCTAAGGAGAGTTGGCCTTCCTGGCCAGATCATCTTTAAAACAGAAGGGCCAGTGAGATGGCTCAGTGGTTAAGGGCGTCTGCCACCAAACCTGACAAACTGAGTCTGACCCCTGGGACCCACACAGTAGCAGGAGAAACCAGTCCTGTAAGTTGTCCTCTGACCTGCACACAAGTACTGTGTGCACTCCCCAACACACATATAACACAAGTAAGTAAATGAATAAAGTGTAATGAAAGAGAAACAATTTTTAATGTCAGGGCCTGCCATAAAATATTTCAATAATCTATTTGGAATTTCAATTCAAATGGTGCTTTAATTTTTTTTAAAGTTAATTTTATTTTCATTTTTTTAAATTTATTTATTAAAGATTTCTGTCTCTTCCTTTATTTATTACGTATACAATGTGCCTCCTGCATGTACACCTCCGTGCCAGAAGAGGGCACCAGATCTCATTACAGATGGTTGTCAGCCATCATGTGGTTGCTGGGAATTGAACTCAGGACCTCTGGAAGAGCAGCCAGTGCTCTTAACCTCTGAGCCATCTCTCCAGCCCGTGCTTTAATTTTTTTTTTAAAACATTTTATTTATTTGGGTGTCATGGCACATACAGAGGTCAGAGAACTTCTTGCAGAAACTGGTTCTCTCCTTCCACCACCATAAATGAGGTGTGGGTTCCAGGGTCAGACTCGGGTATCGTCGGGTTTGGTGGCAGCACTTTGACCGCCTGAGCCATTTGCTGGCCTTCACACAGTGCTCACTGAGGAATGCTACTTAAGGAGAGAAAACGATGAAGGAAGAGCTGACTGTTGACTGTAGAAGTCCAAGGCTGGCTCTTAGTTCTGGTTTCCTCTAGGCAGGAGTCCTGCAGCAGTTCCCACAAAGCCAACTGACCCAGAAGAATGAGCTGCATTCCTGCTTTCTGGCACACAGGCTGAGATGGCAAAAGTATATATAGTTTACATTTTGAGACACTAGCTCAAGAGACATGGTAACCCTACAATACAGTTGATCTGATTGTACAATAAAGAATGCATGTCCAGATCTCTGTGGTAACAGCCATGAAGAACTCCTCACAGTGGGTTCTGGGACAGCAGCCAAAGAAACTCACAGAAGCTGATGTTAAATGTCCCAGCCAGGATACAACAAGGCCTGCAGAAGCTGCACTGATGGGAAGGAGGAGCAGCGGCCACAGTACCCAAGTGGGGTACTTGGGCAGAGGGTGCAAAGTGAAGACACAGACTGAGCTGATGCGAAGGAACATGGCTTTGCTTACCCTGCGATGACGACACCATCATGAGAGCGCACATCACACAAAACGGCATCAGGAACGTGCTCCAGCTCACTCACGGCACCTTTGCGATTCTGTGAGGAAAAGGGGGTGTGGTTTATACCAGTCTTGGGGTAGCCCCTTGTAAACAATTCTGTGAGGAAAAGGGGGTGTGGTTTATACTAGTCTTGGGGTGGCCCCTTGGAAACGTGCTCTGTCTCACTTACACGTCACAACCGTCTTCAGTGGCACTGACCTCACACACGACACTGGGCATTCAGGAGGATAAAATGGCAACACGGTGAGCCTATACCAGAGGCACTGCGTGGAGCAGTGAATGAGGTGCTGACCTGTCCCCAGAATGTCACCAGTAGGAAGAAGTATGTGCACACAGCTAAGTGTCCCTGCACAGGGCAGGGCCTGAAGCAGTATATTAAGTACATTAAGCAGTTCAGCTTGCAGGAGAAAGCATTTAGTGGACATGTAAAAGAACTTCAGAATAAATGAAACGCTCACAGGAGACACAGAGACATGCATTCACGGCTCATGCCTTAGGAGGAAATCCTCAAAACTCTAGGGTCCTTTCTGGGGTTTTCAGACACTAACTTAGGAGTTACCATGCCAACTGCCTGCCCTCTGAAATAAATCTCAGTTAGGTCAGAATCACTGTACCTGTGACTTGGCCAGAGCCCTGAACACAGGCAGGCTCCATGGGGGCCATGTCAGACCATCCCTAGGGTCACAGGTCTGGGAGCAGTGTTTACTCTGAGCCACCCTGATGAGAATGGGGGCATGCAGAGGTTGCACACCTGCACAATGCCCTTTGCATGTGTCAGTGTAGGTTCTTCCTAAAACTGCACTAAGATGTCTACCTTGGCATGTAGTCAACGATCCATTACTTAAATTTCACCCAAGAGGTCCTCACTGCTCAGAGTTCTGGGAGGTAACCTAGGATGCCAGGAGCCCCCCACGTGCTGCTGCCCATCTAACCAGATCACTTGATAAACAACTACATACAAAGCACACCTGATGGTTTTACACTTGCTTGGGAAAAACAGGGAACAGACATTGAGTAGCATCACATCTTCCTTGTGAACTGTGACCAATGCCAAAGGCTCCTTACTTCTACCACCTCTAGCCCAAATGAGGACACCCTGCCCTCCTCCCCTTTCCCCAACCCCAAAGCAGCAGCATAAGCAGAGCTGTTGTCTTCCCTTGGCTCTGAAATCTCTGAATTCAATGCCAGGGACAAGCTCACTCTCCTGGTTCCTGCCTCTCTGGACAGAAAGGTAGGAAAGCCCAGCTCCAAGCCTTCCTTCCTCTGCCGTCAGGTGAACTGCGGCCTCTGTGTCCAGGCCTTGCTTCATCTGAGCAGCTTTCTTACACAGATCATTCTGCCCATCCATCAGAAGACCTAATTAGGAGCCTACTTCCTGCTACCTTCTGTGGATACAGGTGCCATGGGGCCAGTGTCTTCATGTGCTAAGAAGACTGGCCTGGCCAACTCTCCAGTGATGACTAGTTCTTAACTAGGAGCAACTGGCCACCCAGGGAATACCTGGTAACACCTGGAGAGGAGACATCTTGTGTGCCACAATAAGGGCAGAGTGCTATTGGCATCTAGTGGGGACCCTGGTGTATCGCTTGGCATCCTGAAAAGAGCTGGCCCAACATCACCAGTGCTGAAGCTGGCCATCTCAGAGGGGTAAGCACTGCTCACTGATGTCATGGAACCAATTAATCTGGTTACAAGGTGACTACAGACAGACCAGACATCATATAGGCAACATATCATCGCCAGTTATGACAAGGCTTTCTTGCCTCAAAGTCTATCTGGATTAACGTTTAAGTGAGAGAAGGGCCCAGTTCTACCCCATCTCCAATGGGTGACTTCCCAGCTGCCTAGGTGGGAAGCAGCTTGGCCATGCACCACCTCGCTGTGCTTCACCAAACCCTGGAACATGCTTCCTGACAGCTTGCTCTCCCAGAAATGCTTCTCTGCAAATGCTTAGCTTGATCTAGTATTTCTGTAGAGCCTTGAAGTGATAAATGTCAGGGCAGCAAGCCAAGGGTTACGTGAGGCAAGAGCAGACAGCACTCAGCACCACACCACCTCTCCAGCAGCAGCTCCACAGGGGCCTCCAAGGGCCTCTTGCCTGTGCATGGTGCTGCTGCTTTGTCAGCCCTCTGGGAGGCAAGGAAAGAGAAAGGAGCAGGGGGTTGACAGAAGAAGACTTCAGTGACCCTAACCAGCCAGGAAAGGCGGTGTCAGACAGTCCACTTCAGCCCCCTTCCTGCACAGCAGGAAGAAGCTCTAGACTGTAAGGAAGATGCTGAAATCAATGATTGGAGGGGCTTGGGACTGCTCAGCACACCCTGCTCCCTCCACTCTGGGAATGAGTCTCAGGCAGCAACTGCAGGACTGCTGTCCACTGTCCCTGCCTCAGGGGATGCCGCTGGCCACTGCCTACCTTCCAGTTGGTTCTTAACATATGCTCCTTGGCAAGGCACTCTTGCAAGATGAGCTTCCAGCAGGAGTAGTCAGAGATGCTGCTCCGGGGAAGATGCCCCTCTTGCTGGCACAGCCGGTACCACAGCACCTCGTCTTCAGAAATCACCTTCCATGTCTTGCTCACCTAGAACAGCACAAGTGACGCAAATGTCAAGATCTGCAATTAGAGAGGCCTTGCCATCCAAAATCAATCAACACCTATATTACAGCTCCGGGCTTATGGCAGCATAGAACGTCTCATTAACAAAACACACTGAGGTGGAAAAAATACAAGCAAATGTTTCCAGTTATATCTTTCAAGATTTCAAAACTGTTATACCACCATGTAACGTCACATTTTAAATGGTGTGATAAATTATCATCTAACAAATGAAAGAGACAAACAATGCACCAATACAAAAAATGCTAAAAGAACAAACTGAACACGGTAAGGACCATACAAGCACATGGAGCTTCTCAGGTGACTTTGTGGACAGATCTGCATGACCATCTTACAAAGCGGAGTCTGGTGGCCTGTGATGTGGAAGGTTTTAATCTAACTAAATTTCTGAGGTATAAAATTCAAATTTATGCTGCATGGAGAATTCTTATACATACAGATTAAAACACAGCGTTAGCATTAATACAGCCCTCACGCTGTTGGGCAGGACCCACAATATATGGTGGAGAAATGACTTACTTCTGGCACAAATCTCCAATCCCCACAGTACCAGGAGGAACCGACCGCTTTAACTCTCAGATGTTTGTTCTTTTCCAGCCCTCAGTAGGGGTGCGCCAGGCTTACCCCATCACAGGACCATGCACCAAGCATGAACTCTCGTGGGCAAATGAGAAACTGACCCCACAGAGCAACATCATTCGTCAACAGCATGCACTGGAAATGGAGGATGGAGGCCATGTTTGCCATCACCCTGCGACTGAAGTTCACTCCTGGTAGAGAAGGCCAGCAGCTTACAAGAACCTACACTTGCTACTACTCCTTGGGACTACCAGACCTTGGAGGATGAGGGAAGAGAACATGACCGAGGGGACCAGCTGGGATGGGGGTGTGAAGATGTCTTAAAGTCTAATTGCCCCTCCGTGGTGGCAATTAGAGCACTACCAAAAATGAAGGCCGGGCTGGGCCATCGCTCAGTGGTCGAGTGCTTACCTAGCACATGGAGGCTCTAGGTCTGGCTAGTACTGTAAGCAGGAAAGGGAAAGGAGCTGAGGAGACGGATTGGTGGGTCTGGTATTTGCTGCAGTGTAAGGACCTGAGTTTGGATCTTCAGGGCCAGGTAAAGCTGGAGGCAGTGCCCGTCTCCTGTGGGAAGGTGGGAGGACGCCTGGATTCCAAGTGCCAGCACGTACACACACACAGTGGTGAATAAGAAACCCAGGAGATGGCTCAGTAGTCACAGTGCTTGCTGTACAAGCCTGACAACTTGAGTTCGATTCCCTAGAACCCACATAAAGGTGAGAGAGAACTGGCTCTGAACTCCATATGCACAGGCTGAGAAATGAACATACCATACATACATGCACGCCAAAAATGCATGCCTTATATACATGAGTGCACCATGCCATACACACAAGAGCACCACACCATACACACATGCATCATATACACACGTGCACCATACAAACGTACCATATACTCATGCATCATACACACGTGTGCACCATACAAACAAGCACTATACAAACACAAGCACCATACAAACATGCGCACCATAAAAACATGTGCACCACACACACCATACAAATACATCATATACACAATAATTAAGTTTAATAAAAAAAGAACAACTCTATCTCAAGGTGGAAGTTGAGGACCGACACCTCCATGTGTAAACTGTGGTTTACATGTACCCATACTTAAGCATGTGTCAGCAGAGTTTTTATTTTATTGACTGTTTCAGAAAGTGATGAAAAGCTTGAACCTTCTAAGGACCAGTACTCAATAAACAAACAAACAAGTAAATAAATATTAAAAAGAATAACAGCAGGGTATGGTGGTACATGCCTTTAATTCTAGCACTTAGGAAAGGTAGGCAATTATACGTGAGTTCAAAGTCAGCTTGGTCTACAAAGTGAGTTCCAGGCCAGCCAGAAGTACATAGTGAGACTCTACCTTTAAAAACAAACAAGGAAAAAAAGAAAGGTTGGACTCGGTAAAGACTTGTGTTACCTCTTCTTCCTTCATCTCCTTGAAAACCACCGGCCTCATATTTATAACAACTACACAGCCAACAGTAGTGGGGGTGGAGGCACAGGATGGAACAGGCAGGCTTTGAGCTTACCAAACCTAATTCCTAAAGAGCTGGCAGCGCTGACCTGCCTGGTGGATTGCTGGAAAGCACTCTGGATGATTTACCTGATCTGTTTTACCTGCAGGGCAGCTATTCCAAGCAGTGAGGGTTAAATGAGCCTAACACTGCTGGCCCAGCATGGTGGCTCATATCTGTACTCCCAGCACTCAGGAAGCTAAGGCAGAGTAAGGCAGAGGGGGCTGGTGAGATCAAGGCTAGCCTGGGCTACAGTGAGTTGTTGTCCAGCCAGAAGTACATCACAAGCCACTATCTTGAGGGAAGAGCAGTTGTTTTAACACTGCAGTACTGGAGAAGGCTCTGAGAGTGGGACTGACAAGATGCTGATCAAACAGTTCAAGAGGATAAATAGGAATGAGTGCCCCTAAGATCTTCGAAAACCCCGGCATTTCTGGGAGTCTAGCATGCCGCGCTGGGCACTTGAGGCAGGGGCAATAAGAAAGCCCTGACTTCTAGATTCCAGCTGGCTGTGAACCTCTGCACAAGCATGAAGCTACCAAGGCTAAGGCAGAGCTGTAACCAACATACAATGGGCCCTCAGCAGAGGCTGGAGGGCCACTGCCGCTATTCAGTCACTAGCTAAGGAGATTTCAGGGGCCACAATGACACCTAAACTATAGTTAGCTCACCCCTTCCAGAGGCAGGAGTGGCTAGTTCAAATGTGGGCGTTTAGGCAGAAGCTCAGCCACAGAGCCACAGCAGTCACCCGAAATAACCATTGTAAACAAAACAGAATCAAGTAAGACACATATAAGCAAATATGAAAGGAGACCCTAGCACAGGGCAAAACAGCAGCTGTAAGACTCGATGAGGGCCAGGCTCAGGAAGAAGATTCCTAGTCAGGATGCACAGGATCCTCGACACAAAGCAACTGAAGAGGAGCTGTGAGGGGAGCTAACTGCAGCAAGCATTCACTAGAGGGCTCACTGGCCAATCTGAGCCGGCAGAAAATCAGTCCCTCAGGTGAGATCATCCACTCTACAAAACAAAGCCTCTGAAACCTGTGTGTGCCAACAACCAAGTGCACAAAGTGCAGAGGCTGGAAGAGATCTGAGGAGCTGTGAGATGAAGGGGCTGAATTTCAATTCCCTGTTACCTGGGCAACTGTTGAGAGAATAACCAAAGCCAGATCTGGGGGAGCACCTCCGTAATCCCAGCACTGGGGGCAGAGGCGTGGATCTCTGTGAGTTCCAGACAGCCCGGTCTACAGTGAGACCCTGCTTCAAACCACCAAAAACAGTGATAGTGATTATAATAATAACAAAGAAAATGACTCAAACCATTAGTAAAAATGGCATATTAGAGAATGTTTTTTAACCCAAGGCATCACTAAAGGAATAGATGAACAAAAGTTAAGAGGGCTGGAGAGATGACTCAGCCAAATAACGGCACTCAGCTGCTCTTGCAGAGAACCTGGGTTCAATTTCCAGTACCCACAGGCGGCTCACAGCCACCTCTAACTCTAGCTCTGAGAGATCTGGTGCTGTCTCCTGACCTCCATGGGCACCAGGCACACAAGTGGCACACACATACATGCAGGCAAAACTCATACATAAAATAAAATCTAAAAAAGAATCCAGCCAGATATAATGCCCCAGGCCTTTAATCCCCACACTCAGATGGCAGAGGCAGAACTCTGTGAGTTCCAGAACAGCCAGGGCTACACAGACAAACCCTGTCTCAAAATCTAAAAAAAAAAAAAAAAGGACAGAAGACTCGGAAATAGAAGAAACTTCATAAAGTCAAAGGTGGCTGGACTCCATGAGCTCTGCCTCTCAGCCCCAGAACAGCCATCACCACACAGCTCAAGCTGAGAACTAAGAGGGGGTGTGCAGATCAACTGGACACATGCTACTACAAGAAGGCACCCTAGCATCCTTCGCTGCTGGGGTTCAGGCAATCTGGAGCATCCTCTTCCATAGTGAGCTACCTTTCCCAATGTATAGGCTGCCACAAGGTGGCCTGCTACAGTGTGCTTCCTTCCACCCTGCTAAACCACCTTGGCTGTCCCTTTCGAGGACAGCAGCTTCCACTGTGTACCCAACAGTGCCCTTGTCATTCTCTCACTGGACTAAGCACTGTCCTTTCTCTTCCTCCTCATTCGGCCACAGGCACATGACTGGTTTCCATAGCCACCTTTCAGAATGCTACCCAATATCTGCGAATGTAAACTCCCCCATTTGACTGAGGTACTCAAAGTGGAACAGTCCCCCAACCATGGGCTATCGGGTGCCATGACCAGGACCATTTGAGATGGGGCTCTGCTTTTGTTCACAGGACTGGTAACTGGCAGAAGGCACGTGTGCAACAGGCTAGTCCCCACCCCAGCCCTTACGCATCACTTTGTTCATTCACTTACAGACAGGTCATCATGGCTTCCAGGGATGGTGTGCTTTTAAGCCTCCGGAGTGGCTCAGCTTACTAGACGTTAAAGGCACATCAAATTCGTTGTTATGGGCAGTCTCATACTTATGCCACCTACTTAGAATATTGTAAGATGCTTCCTGCCAAGTGGTAATGGTGCAGCCTTTAATCCCAGCACTTGGGAGACAGAGGCAGGCAGATATCTGAGTTCAAGGACAGCCTGGTCTAAGAGTGAATTCCAGGACAGTCATGGCTACACCGAGAAACCCTGTCTCGAAGGAAAAAAAAATGAAGTTTCCAATGACTACGAATCTCTCACTGTGCTTTCTCTTTTTCCCATCAGAGACTTCAAGTTGTATATTCTTTCAGGTCTTTCAAAAACGTGAACTAGAGTTCAATTTTTTTTAAAGATTTATTTATTTATTATGTACACAGTGTTCAGCCTCCACACCTGCAGGCCAGGCTGAAGACAAACCACGGAAGCTAGCCCACACTGGCACGGCCACACCATCAGTCACAGATCCACTTAACCACACTGTCAGGCCACACATCTACCTCAACCACGGGCTGTCGAGCACATGTGGTCAGGCCGTAAAAACCAGGAAACGACTCAGTCAAGTGGAGGCCCCAGTTTTTACTAGACAGTTTGTTTTTGGCTAGTTTGGCCCACAGCTGAGCCTACCCATGACACCCAGTAGTGTCTGTTGATCTGTCTATGCCAGGACGGAGCTGAGCACAAAGCACAAGGGAGAGGGAAGCAGAGTCAGCCATGGCAGGGCAGCCAAACTCAACTCCAGAGGGGAAGGTGTTTTTCTTCTAGACCACTACAACTTGGACCTAATGTGGTTACAAGGAGTGACAAACACTTGGGCTCTCCAAGGATACAGTGTTAGCTTGACATAGGGTATGAACTTTGATCCTTAGAATTTATAATTAGACAAACTTTTATAAAATTCCTGAGCTGCAACTACTGAACAAGACTTAGGATGGCTGCAGACCCTACAGACACAGGCGGCAGTGAGAAGCATATCTAATGGACGCTGGCTTCTTGCAGTGCTGGCAGGTTTCTGAAGAGGGATCCCAAAGTGAAATGAGTTAAGAGAACTCAGGTTGAGCAACAGAATCCTTTGCTGGGACTCCTCGGAGCCTCTCGTCTGGCACTGTTCATCTCTAAGAGGAAGGGCATCCGAGGCTCTGTTTCCCACACCCATCTGCTTCTACGTCTTCATGGCAGGCACAGTTCAGTTCCAGCTCTGCAGGTCAACCTGAGGCAACAATCGTCCCCACCTCCCACCTCCAGCTGCCCAAACTGGGCCTTGGGCAGGTATGTGCTGGCTGCTTCTGCCTGCCTGGGAAGAAGGGCCTTTGAGAATCAGCAGGGCACACGGAGCACATCTTTGGAGGATCTGTATGCCAAGAATGATTTCCACTGTCCCAATCACACCTACAACCAGGTATTACACAGTGATGCGCCAACAGAGTCATCAGCAAACTACACAAAGGGCTGCTTCCTTTCAAAGGAGAAAAAGACAGACAGCTAACCTTTCACAAGCGAATCTGAAAGGGTCCCACTCAAGGAAAGCCTTTCTAACAGTTTTGCTTTCTTAACTTATATTGTAATCCAGCAAGTTTACAAGCCTTACATTTCCAAAGGTCTAATTGTCTTTAACAACCCAGAACTGGAATGGCCCAGCTCAGAACCCCACTGAGTGAGCCTCAGCTGCAAGAACTTTTGCTAATAAAAGTAGCTGCAGCATTCTGCTTTATGGCTCCACTGTGAATTGCCACATTGAGGGGAAAAAAAAGCCCTTGGCAAAAAAAAAAAAAAAAAAAACACCTGGCTTTATTAGGTCTGCCTGGACTAGGCTCTCTCCACAGGTCCAAACCCCAGGTTGGCCTGAGGAAAGCACTCCACAGAGCAGGACAGCATATATGTGCTCCTTACTTCAGCTGTCTTCTTCCTGTGTGCTCCTGAGCCCAGGAGCTTCCCACACACACCAAGTCACCCTGCAAGGAGACCAACACCTGTGGTCATTTTGAGTCCTGTCCCCATGACAAACAGCAGCACTTATGTCTTCAGTCTCTCCTGCTGTCCTGAAAGCTTTCATGTTTTGGTGCCAGGCTTACGTGTTAGGGTGTGCAGTCCCAGCTGGCCGGCAGCAGCTGCTGGGGAAGAACCTTAGCAGATGGGAAGGGGTCTTGGGGTTACAGCCCAGCCCTCTTCCTGCCCTCTCTGCTCCTGCTGCCATGGGGCTACCTTGTGCTCTGAGTCAAAGTCAGCTCTCTCACCTGTCTCTCTCAGGTGATAGTGACAAGGAGAGCATTGTCTCCTCCCTGCCTGACCTCACACCCCATCCCGAGCACTCTCAGGACACTCACTTCCATGTGTCCCTTCTCTTTTGGTGTCCTGGCTTAACTACCACTGATGTGCCGGCAGCACCCCAGGCTCAGCTGGGGACTCAACCCCAGCCTCACTCCCTGCACTAGCCTTCTCCCCCTCATCCAGCCCACAGGCAATCGTGACTCCAGCCATCTGTACTGTATAACCCTCAATAGTCACCATGTCCTCTCCGCTAGATGACTTCACAGCCTTAGCTGGTCTCCCTAGAGCAGGCAAAGCGATGCGTTCAACACATAGAGACAATCTTGATCGCTGCTGGCAACACTGTAAGACCTTCCTACCTCACCAGAATGCCCTTCAGTTTCTGTCTCTCCTGTGCTCACTCCTGCTCAATGTCCTGCACCAGTTTCCACGTGTTCTGACGACCAAGGATGCAGGGCTCCACACAAACTCTCCTTCACAGACCCTGCAGGTAAGTGTGGGAGCCAGTGCTTGTCAAGACAGCATCCTATTAGGAGGTTTTAGTAACAGTCCCAGCTTCCGGAAGTCATCCTTGGCATGTGGTCCCTTCCTCCGCTCTCAAAGCCAGAATGTCAACAGTATCAGTCTCCATCTGAGCTCTGGTCCTTTACCTGCATTAGCCTGTCCAGTTACCCCACAGCCACTTTCTCTCACCAGGACTCTAGTTGAGCCACATCTGCAAATGTCTCTTAAGACCATGAACACAGGGACAGGGGCCCAGTGATACATCTGGGGGAGGAACACATTAGGTTGATCACTTTGTATACCACAGTCCAGTCATTTTGACCTTGCCAGTCCTCATCCACACGAGATGCTCCACAGGACAGCCTCAGCTCGGCCTACCTCAGAACTCCTGCATCCCTCCCTCCCTCCCTCCCTCCCTCCCTCCCTCCCTCCCTCCCGTCTTCACTGCACAGGACCCGCTCCCTCTATAAAGGGTTCTCACTAGCGTTGCTCACTGCAGCACCTGCTGTCAGGAACGGCACCTGGCCCTCAGCAAATCCTTGGAAGTGAGGAATGGGTAAATCCAATGTCTTAAAAACTCAAAAGAAAAGAGTATTTTTGGTTTTTATGAACTCTGCAACCCCCTTACATGCACTGGGTCCCGAAGGCTCTAACTCTCTTATTCTCGCACCTTCTATGTTCTCTTTGTATTTTTTCAGTCGTGGAAGATGTCCTACATGATAGTAGACCAACAGAATCCTTCCGGTACCCATCACTCAGTCCACTGTTTCCTGCATCCCATCCTTCCTAGTGGCTCTGCCTTTCTCTAAACCCATGTGAAGTAGACAGCCACTTAAGTGGCTCTTGAGGGTGCTTTTGCTTTGTGCTTGTGTACAAAGACCCTCCGACATGACTCTGACAGCCACCAGGATGGTCAAACTGAAGAGCTGCTGGGAACTAAAATCTGTAGAGTCATGGCATGAGGGTCTGCTCACACCTATTTGGTGACAGATCCATGACTTACAGAGACTTCAGGATCAGAGCTGTAAAGTAAAATGCAAATGTTAGAGTCCCAAGGTGAACACGTGATCAGCTCATAGCATTACCCCTCCCTTGAAAGCTGACAGCCTGACTCTGGCACACTGGGACTCTGACCCAAAATCACTAGCTTGTTTTGGTCCTGCCTGCTTTCTGCTCACTGTACCACAACCTTCAGTGGCTCATCTCTGCCTCTTCCTTTTCTTTATTGGCTTTAAGACTGAGTCTTACTATGTAGCCCAGGCTGGTCTTGAGTCTACACAGTCTTCCTGCCTCAGTCTCCCAAGTGCTGGGATTACAGATATGCCCCACTATGCCTTGGACCTCTATGTGCAACTTCCTGCCCTTTACCTGAAAATTCTGACATTACTATCTATGCATCTCAACTACTAAAACTAGACATTAAGAAATAAATAGTCACAAGGGTGCTGGAGAGATGGCGTAGTGGTTAAGAGCATTGCTGCTCTTCCAGAGGACCTGGGTTTGATTCCCATCACCCATATGACACCTTACAACTGTCTGTAACTCCTGTTCCAGGAGATCAAACAAACTCATACAGACATATCTGCAGGCAAAAAACCAATGTACATAAAATAAAAATAAATTATTTCATTTTATTTTTGGAAAAAGAAGTACCCACACTATAACATGTATTTCTTTGACTGCCAGAGGCTGCTGGGGCTAGGGGTGGAGAGGAGGCATGGGTAAAATAGGTGTGGCTGTCAAGGGTACAAGAGATCCCTGTGGTGAGCATTCTGTGTGCTGACAGTAGCAAAGAACACACAGATGTATACCTACAGTGAGACAGAACAAAATTAAAAATACAGATGGGAGCATGGAAAAGCAGTGAAACCCAAGCAGGCATCATGGAGTGGACCGACATCAATGTGCCTGATGCTGTTCCCACTGAGCACAGGAGGGACCATCGCAGGAAGAAACAGGCAGACAGACACACAGCACCTGCCTGCGTGCATGTCTGCAGCTTCCTGCGGATTCATAGTTACCTTCAAATGTTTAAAAAGAATGTTGGAAGGGGCTGGAAAGGTGGCTCAGCAGTTGGGAGCACTTGTGGCTCTTGCAGAGGACCTGTGGACATGGAAAGGATGCTCACAAAATGTTAGTGCTGTCAGATTGATAACGTGCGTCCTAAGAGCCCTGCCGTATTCATGACACTCTGAAGGAAGACCTCCCAGCAGAGACACTCAATCCACACACAGTGCCACAGATTGGCTGCTGGCAAGAGTGAAGTGCACATCAGTACAGAGGGTACCAGCTGAAGGGAAGCACTTTGGGGCAGTGGCAAATGACATCTCTGAAGTATCTCCAGTCAGGCCTACTTGCTGCCAGTCAGAGAGCAGCTTGGCATAAAGACCTAAGCAACAGGTTTCTCCAAGAGCACAAAACTAGCTCAGGATGCCAATTCCACACAAATGGCCCCACTTCACTAAAGTCCCGACATACCTAGATTATAAGAGAGAAAGAGAACAGGAGAGAGAGAGAGCAGAGGGAGCCCATACAGCAGCAGGACCCCATTCAACAGGACTTTCTCCCTACTGCAAAAACAACCACCACAGGAGCAAATGAAAACACTCTTTATATTTATCATTTTGTAGTTTATGATAACGAGGACAGAAACCAAGCCAATCCTCCTGACTGCTGGCCATCCACTGTTGGCTTCACGTAAGATTCTGAAAGCTCAGCTTCTCCATCACAACCAACTCCATCACCAAGCACTGAAGGGGCCTGATTGGAAACAGTTTCCATACTTCCGCATGTTCTCAAAATAGGTCCCTCTCTGTTTCTCTCTGTCTCTCCGTCTCTCTGTCTCTCTGTCTCTCTCTCTCTCTCTCTCTCTCTCTCTCTCTCTCTCTCTCTCTCACACACNTCTCTCTCTCTCTCTCTCTCTCTCTCTCTCTCTCTCTCTCTCTCACACATACACACACACACACACACACACACACACACACACGCCAACTGGACAGAAAGGGAAGAGTTCTAGAGTTCTAGTGAGAACTAGCTGGTGTGCTGCAAATGAAATGGTTCACACCTGCAGGATAATTGTCCAGCAGGTCAACTGTCAATCTCTCCTGAATGCAACCCCACTGTACCAAAGGGGACTGCTCCCACCTAACCCTATCATGCCCTGATTAACTCTTTAACTCTTTAGACAGAAGGTAGTCACTTGAGAGCTCTCCACAAAACGTGAGAGCAGAAATCCATGTGAAGGCAGTGTTCCCGCAACAGCAGCCCACTCGCAGAATGCCGGTGAGCGCGTAGTGTTGGCTGTGCAGGGCAGAGCTGGCTGAGGAGGTCCAGGACTCCACACCCTGGCATCAGGCTGATAACTATGCCCTCAGCCTCCATTCCTGGGAGCAGAGCCAAGACATGAACTAGAAAACAATAAACCAAATTTCCTGGAGTAGGGGTAGGGATGACAACGTAGGTACTCTTCATGCAACTGACAGCACTGAGTACTGTTTACACTTTGGCATGTGTTTCAGAGTGCGTGTCAATGTTCCACTGATCTCATCATTTCCTGCAGACACACTGCATCAAGAACATGTGCTGGTGTCTCTACCTAAGGAACACTGCTGCGATCACATACCAAAGGCGCTCAGCATCTCCAAGGAACTGACGAAGCACATACTTCATAAAAAGGCCCAATACCAGGGACTGTCCCAGCTGATCTGTGCAATTACTGTGACTTCTGACTTTGACAGTGGTCATGCTGCCACATTTACATATTTCCATTGAAGTGGTTATGTTTGCAGTGATGGGTTTAAACCCAGGACCTTATGTACTAATCAAGCACTCTACCGCTAAGTTACATCATTAGCGAAACTCAAGTTTGTTTGCTTGTTTCTTTTTCTCTGGCAGTGGCGCTAGAGGTCAAATTCACGGCTATGAACACTCATTCAATTTTATTAGACATACAAATTTTGACAACTGGGAAAAAACCTAAAAGGAAAAAAGGTAATTTAATCACATGCTTTGGGCCAAAAACATGAAAAGAATGTTAAGGGCATAAGCCTTGGCCTCCCAAGAGCATACGTGGTCAGGAATATAGACCATGGCCAACCTCAGACCTCCAGTGTCTTGTTGCAGAGCGCTATTTGCTGAGCTGACAGCCATCACCATCATCAGGACAGCTGTGACCACGTGCAGAAGCCTCAGCCCGCTGACGTCCTTCAGAGACAGTGAGGTGGGGATGGTTACTGGACGCTCACTGGAGACACCTGCTCCCCCTGCACCTCCCGGCCATGCATATGCAATTCTGCCTTAACTGGGAGTCTCCAGGGAGCTGGAATATTAACTGTAGGAGGTTAACTGAAGAGGTGACTTCATCTATGCAGATGGGATGCAACATCCATGTTGGGGTAAGGCTTTCTGGGTGTGGCTGCTTTGGGGTCATTACGCTTCGATAGGTTTCCCTCCACCTATGCTCTTTAGGGAAGCAGTTCCCTGGGTAACACTGTGATGGAACTGTTTGTCATCATATAAGCGGGGAGATATTTGTTTATGTCTCCCCAGGGAAAGAGATCTCACAACATCCCTGCATGCAACCAAGGCCTGGCCACCGTTCTGCTCCAGAGTCGGCAAGACACGGGCAATGCTCCTGTGTAATCCCCCAGTGTCTCCCCTCTCACTCGCCTCAGGAGCGTGGCTCTGCTATTTAAAGGGTAATTTAGACTATTTGTCTAAAACATGACTTCACCAATCTGTCCCTGGGCTGACCCTTAGCTGCCACCCTAATGACTAGTCTGATTTAAGGGCTACGTCTTTCTACTAACACATGTGATACATTAACACAGGCTAGCTCACTGCAGGCAGAGCCCAGGACTTCAGCCATAATTCAGAGGCAGCACAGAAGACAGTCACCAGGAGATATAAATCAAAGGGACTGTGGAACAAGACCCTGTTGGTTCAAGGTAGGCTTCCTTCAAGAAGGCCGTTATACATTCATCAGTTCTGTCAACTGTGATTCTACAGAATCAACTGCTCTAGGGGCTCCCCACACTCGGTCAGAGCTGGGGACCCTTGGACATGTGTCAGCAAACGCTTACCTGAGCACACCGACCCAGTTCTCTTCTATTCAGATACTGAAATATATTGATTGCCAATTCATAAGGCAGTTGGACGTCAAAGAAGGGCACATCATCCATCTCATTCTGTGGAAACAGAAGGAAGAGGTTGAGGGTAAGGCTGAGTGCAGCTTGCATTTCCAGACCTGTCCATCACTGGACACTCTTGTAAGTGACCAGAGCAGGGCCATTTCAAGGAGAGAAGCAGTGGGTCACTATGAAAGCCCCGTGACTATTTCCCATGATGGAGAAGCACGGGTGCTACAGGAGCGGGTGCCCAGGTGTCAGAAACCTCCTGTCAGAATTCTAAGGGAAGGGGAGGTGGCAGGTGCCCCAGAAAGCCCACCTGGGCCAGGGGGCTGCCACTCCCCAAGGCCAAGCAAGCCTCCCCAACACATGGGAACAGTGGCCCCAGCTGGAGAAGTGCTGACCAGGTCACTAGCATGTTTTCATGGGCAAAGAGCAGGGTGGAGGCTGCTCTGCTGGAGCCAGGCCCACCCCTCCTCGGGGTCTCCTAATGCTCTGGGGGCTCACGCTGGTGAACCTGAGCGAGCCAGTACAAACAAACTGCTTCTCCAAGTGTTGTTCATTAATGTGCATCAACAAAAGCTAGCCTGCCCTGGGGTAAGCAGTCGGAGATGAGGTAAGGGGCTCAGGCGGAAAGCAAAGGTCATGTGGATCCCAGTGCACAAAGGAATCCGAAAATGGGGAAAGACCAAGTGTGACCTGAACAGGTCCTCCTGCCAGTCATGGCTATGGCCAAGCTGCAGTGTGTGCCCTCTGTCCCAACAGACTAAGCTTGGGAAATTCATGTGTAGAAGCTCTGGCTGCCATCACTGACTTACTGCTGACAGCAAATTGCTAATCAGCGCACACTACGAGTTTCCACAGCACGAGGTGGCTGCCTCAGAAGACAGCCTCCCTGCACTGAGGAGCGCGAGCACCAATCAGACTCCTCCGAGCCTGAAGTTCAAGAATGTTCAAGAATCATGTTACTATTCATCCAGGAGTCTCAGGACTGAAGGAGAATCTGGAGCCTAGGAGGAAACATGGTGTTTGATGGCAAAAACAGAGCGAGACTAAGCACACAGGCCAAAAATGCTCTCTGGGGAAAGGGCACTGACTGGTCTCTGCAGGCAGAGAAGGACAGAATGTTCAGTCAGTGGAAGGATGCTGGCCATGCAGAAAAACAGGAAAACATCTACAAAGGGTAATTGGGAGGCACTGGGCTCTGCCTAAGAAAACAAAGCAAAGTCACTGGGCCTCAAGTCAGGCAAGGTCCTCGCCTACGATGACACCTTCACTCACCACGTAGAGCACTACTCCTGGCCAGATGCAGCCAGAGATACCCCAACCTCCTGCAGGAATCACTGCTAGTCAGGACCTGGCAGACACACACAAACTGAGAAGCGATCATTCACAATGCTACTCCCAATGCCCTTCTTGCCTTTTCTTCTACATTATTTTGTCTGCAGAAGCAGAGAGGACTAACTCTGTCCACAAAGTAAAGAAACAAGAGAAAAATGTCCCCTTATGCTGATACAACCAGAGCTATGGCTGAGTGAGGCTGGGCAAGACAGGGTGAGCCAGGGTGAGGAGCTCGTTTGAGTTGTGGACTCCTTTACGGTAGGCCACACTGTAAACTGGTCTTGAGATGAAGATGAGATGCCAGCTTTGCTTTTATTCTGGGCAGAATTCACAGCCTTCCATCAAATGCCTATTTTGTTGGCCTGTTTCCCAGGCTCACCATGGCAGACAGTCCCTCCATGAAAACATGAGCCCACCTCCCACTGCCCTCCCTGATCTGAGCCTCAGTTGGGATGAACAGAGTCTGGAGGCACCATGATCCCAAATGATCGGCCAAAAGATACCTAAGATTTCTTTTAACAAACTCAGGGTGCCTGCCCAAGGAACACATGAAGAAATTTCCCATAGAAGCCAATGCAAGCCCTAGGGCTAAGCATGCAGAGGCTAGGTGCCACTTTCCTCAATGCCAGGCCAGTTCCTTTTCATTTTCTCATGTTACTGACTTCCAAGTCACTCTTAGCTAGCCTGTTGGTGACTTGCTGCCCTTTAACTTGAAGCCAATACATTACCAGCAGTACGAGGACGACATGCAGAGTGAGGCTACATCCCATCAGCGGGGGATGACACACAGACCAGCATCACCAACTCTAGAGGGCATCTGACAACTCAGGAAGGCTTTGCTGTGGTGCCTGGGTAGCAAAGATGAAACCCAGCAGGCTGCTATGACCGCCAGTGCTGAGGGCCACTGCACTGTGAGTCACACTGTGCGAGGCTGTCTCTAGGATCTGGAGCCACTATTTCAAGGATAAACTGTAAGAACATAACACTGCAGAGCCAACCTTTCCTTTTAAATCACCATTCTTAGGAGTACCTCTAGACTCCAAAATGTCAATCAACAGTGCCCATTCAAACCAGTCTAAGTCCCCTCCCTCACTGCTATGTGGCTGAGCTTCCTGCTCCCACCACTGGTTAGGGAATGGCAGGAAGAAAAGGAGGCCAGTCATCCAAAGAGCACCAGCAGTTATGGCACATGCACGACCACGGTCAGGAGACCACACCCTAAATGTTCATGCTGTGGCCTTTAGTGATGGGGCAGTGGGTCACTCAGATTCCCCCAGATGAGAGATTGGGGCCTGCCTGCTACTGGTTCACAGCTAGCTGAGTCCCCTACCACATGCTGCCTATGGCCAGAGGGCCTGCCCCACCAAAGTACCATCCCCTCCAGAACACATAGGTCTCTGGCCTCAATTCAGACCTCTGAATGGCCAGCTTACTAAGCCCACATGTGAATCTACACCTCAGAGTTGACTCCATTAAGCACAGCCAATGAGGCCATAAAACCCTGTGCTGAATACAAGCATCCCCAAGAGTTCTAAGCATACAGTTGTACAGGCCGGTATAGAAACCTCCTTCTGACATCCACTGAGGTGATACAGGAGCATGCAGGTGAAGAGGGGGTGTTCTACCATCCAACCAGAGGCAACAGGGTGACTGGCCTATAAACGTCAGCTTGCTGTGTTAGTAGCGCACCACTTGAGAAACACCTCATCAGAGACTACATCATCAGTTTAGTCAACCCTGTGCGGCCCTAAGGCAGACCTGAAGCCACACCCTGATCCAAGCTGTAGTCCAGCAAGCACTCCAAGCTCACAGCTGCTGCAGAGGTCTCCTGTGACGGCATGCAGCCATTCCTCCCACTGCAGCTGCTGCAGAGGTCTCCTGTGACGGCATGCAGCCATTCCTCCCACTGCAGCTGCTGCAGAGGTCTCCTGTGATGGCATGCAGCCATTCCTCCCACAGTACACAGTGAACGTACGGACACTACTTGTGCTCGTGTGCAGAGAAAGCCCTGGATACTACGAAGATGCTGTCGAACTGCCACCTAGAAACCTGGCGCACACAGCCAGCCTAACAATTATAAGCTACAGCAGGATGACCCCATGACAAAGCAGACGACATGGCCATTCTGAGAAGCAGCAGCACAGACACGCTGAAGTGACACTGTAAGAACAGCAGTTGAGCGACAGTGACATCGCAGTTCGCCAAGCTCAGACTCTAGATTCCTCCTCCAGTCAAGGGAGGAGTCACACAAAGGGGTTGTGTTACACTCAGGTCAGTGAATGCTGATTTTCCCAAAGTCTACTGGACTCACTCCAAAAGCACCGAAAGAAACTGTGAAGAGATCTGTCCCCAGGGAGGCTGATTGTCCCCCATGTGCTAATATAAGCCTGACTCCATAAATGGATGGTCTTTGTGCTATCGTGTTAGAAACTGGATCTGCCTTCCCTTGTTTAGGAGAAGAAGGAGTAATTGCTAGGAGCCAAAACAGTGCAGAGGGAAGAAACCAACTCTGGATGCACTTCCCAACAGTTATCTCTGCAGCGACCGCCACTCAGATGCTCTCTAGGCTGGTGTTTAAACAGATCTTCGCTGCTCCTACTGACCCTGGGATGGAGAGGCCTGTGTCTGCTGGGCTTCTGAACCCACATACCACACAGTCCCACCACAGAAATGGATGGCATCCAGTTTCACTTCTGGCTTGAGAAAGTAAGGTGGTAGATGAGGAAAGTCTCAAAACACTCTCAAAATAGGCACCAATTCTGTCTTGAAATACCTTCCTGGCACAAATAATAGGAGTGTTAGTGTACACCACAGATTTCTTCTCGGGTTCCTAGACTATCTGTACAGGGGCCACACCATCCAGCTTTAAAAAATAATTTATGTGCAAAATGCTGTCTGAATCCAGGGCCATGCCCAAGGCTGGGGGAAGGGAGGTGCTTTTAGCAAATGCATGAGAAATGGCCTCTACACTGAAGGAGTTGAATCTTTTATGGAGGTAAGTCATCGCATATAAAACAGAATAAATACAGAAGATAGTCCCCTAAGGTATACAAGGGCTCATTAGTAAGTCAGCTATTTAGAACTTAGGAATCCTTTCTCAAAATAATAATAATAATAATAAAATGCTATAAAGAGAGGTTAAGTTCCCAAGCAGTCCACAAAAAGCTAATTTATCTCTTCAACTGAACCTAACCCCGAGTCGAGTCGAGCAGTGTTCAGTAAAGATGTGGGCTGTCTGCACAGACAACAGCCACCTACAGAAGCTAACCTGACTGCCTCACATGTGCCCTCACCTGGTGAAGACACTGAGATTTATTTATTTAGAACTGGTTCCAAAACTGTGAGATGCATTCTCATTCATCACCTGCTGGCGATTTCCCCGGGGGCTCCAGCAAAGAAGGGAGGTAGAAGAGGCAGCTATGAACTTGGGGCTCCCAGGAGGCTGGGTGGGTGTGGCAGTGAAGGAAGTCTGTGCAACACACTGGCCAGCCTTTGCTCACAAAGCTGTGGTTCCAAGCTGGGGTGGGAGACTGGGGAGCCAGGCAGGACAGAGGGCAGAAGAGGGCCTATTGGGAAGGGAGCTCAGCTTGGGAAGGGCTGGACCAAGCATGTGAATTTGATTGGTTAAAAGGCCCAGCAGACACTCCAAAGCACAATGGGACCCACTACAGAATCTGTGGAGCTCAACGTGAAAACAAGCATGTTAGGGTTCCTAAGGTCAAAGGATTTTAAGACTTGCCAGGGCTGCAGGGAGAGACCCGGTCTAATGCAGAACATAGGTCTAACTAAGCAAGATGTGTTGCATTTGTTTAACTATGTAAAGACGTGCTGCTGTTTTACCTTGTCTGACTATGGAACCTGACTGGTCTAATAAAAAGTTGAATGGCCAACAGTAAGGGAGGAGGTATAGGTGGGAGACTTCTAAGAGAGGAGAGCAGGTAGGAGAAGGAATTTTGCCTGGGGGGTGGTGGGGGATGCCAGGAGCCAGAAAGCCAGGCAGGAGGAAGCAGGAAAGTATGACTCACAGAATGAAAGGTAAAAAGCCTCAAGGTAAATGCAGATGAAGGAAACAGGTTTAGCTAAAAGAGCTGGGGGGACAAGCCTAATAAGATCCAGCATTCATAATTAATAATAAGTATTCATGTCTTTATTTGGGAGCTGGTTGGCAGCCCAAAGAAAATTCCAACTATACCGGCTTCAAAAAGAAAAGAAGGGAGGGAGGGAGGGAGGGAGGGAGAGAGGGAGGGGGGGGGGGGGGGGGGGGGGGGGGGGGGGGGGGGGGGGGGGGGGGGGGGGGGGGGGGGAGGTAGAGAGAGACAGAAAGACAGACAGAAAGGAAAGAAGGGAGGGGAGGGAGGGAGACAGAGAGATAGAGACAGAAAGACAGACAGAAAGGAAAGAAGGGAGGGAGGGACAGAGGGAGGAAAGAAGAACGAATGAACGAACGAACGAACGAACGAACGAATGAATGAATGAATTGCAGGGGCTGGAGAGATAGCTCTGGGGTTAAGAGCAGTTACCGCTCTTGCAGAGAACCTGAGTTCAATTGTTGGTACCCATGTCAGATAGCTCACAACCTCCTACAACTCCAGCTCCAGGGAATCCAATGCCTCTGCTGGCACCATGCACAAACTGGTGCCATACATACATACTGGCATACAGATAGATACACACATATAATTTTAAAACAAAAAAATGAAAGAAAAAAAAAGAATTGCAAGCATTAAAGCAAGTCGACCCATGTGACCACTTGGCTCTCAGAGGAAGTCACTGGCACTACTCTCTGTCTAACCCCTCCCCCATTCCTCTGCAGCTGCTCAACCTTCCAGAAAGCCTAGGCAATGCTGGGTAAGACGGAACCCCTCTCCTCAGACACTCTCCACTCTGCCTAGGTTTTCTTCTCTCCAGAGCACTTGCTTACCTGGCAAATGTCTGTCCCCAAATAGGGCTGGCTTTGTCTTGTTCACTGCTATTGTCCTCAGCACTTAGAATAGTGTGTGGGGCTGACACGTCACTTAATGAACAGTGTGGACTGAGGAATCGATATATGGATGGATATACAGATGGATGGATGGATGGATGGATGGATGGATGGATGGATGGATGGGGTGGACGGGTGAATGGATGAGTGGGTGGGTGGATGGGTGGATAGATGGATAAAGCCCATATAGCTTCAAGGAAAAGAACCTCCCAGCAAAGACATCCAAATTTGTTTTAGTAAATACACACACAGATCATGGGGGAAGGCACCCACACAGAGGTCTGCTAGTTCATGAAACATTTTTTAAACCAATGGCACTGATAAGAACATTTTAGTTAGAAGAAAACTTGGGCTGGAGAGATCAGAGAGCGCTAGCATAGCAGATGGAGTTAAAGAGCTTTGACAGGAAGGTAGAGGACAGCAGAGGCAGAGGAATCAGTCCAGTTCCATTGACAGTGAATTCTGCACACCATGAGGGAAGCAACTCAGGCAGCAGCAGAGTCTGAATCTGAGCTCAGGGCAGATTCAGAGCTCTACCAGGCCTGGTCTGCCTGAACTAACATCATTCCACCAATCATGAAGCGGGTGAGGTATAGGTAGAGTCCACTCTGTGCACAACTGACTTCCCTGCCCTAGCTCAACAGTGAGTGCAGACCTGTCAGATGAACACCAGTGGCCACTGGACAAAAATCTGGACAAATCTCAATCAGTAATTGGCACAAGATGATACAGTCTGGACCAATAAGAACAAGGCTTCAGCTGCGTCCAACTTAGCACATGCTGTGCTACCCTGGCAGGACATGCAGCTGCAGCTGCTGTAGCCATCCTCTCAAGAAGGGGCAGCCCACTGTGGAGAAAGCCAGCAGACAAGCAGGGCAGATGGGAGAGGTCCCAACCGAGTTACCCCAGTGCCCAGAATGGGCAGCACCTCCTGGAATTGTTACTGGGATCGAAAGACCCAGTGGGTGTTTCTAGGCCAGTGTCAGTCGGACATCTGTGTCTTTGTCAGTGGGATGTGATACACCACCTCAATAAAATGCGACCAAGCAACTGGCTGTCACAAGCCTGAAACTTACATAAGCATAACTGAAACACCACACTGTCCCCAAGGAGAGGGACATAAAAGACAGTATCTACAGCTCTGGAATCCTGACCGGGGTATGCCATCCCTTGCACTGGTCTACCCAAAACTGCCAGCTGCTGGGGCAGGTATTCACAAGCCACTCCCAAAGCAAGATGGTTAAATGCTGTGACTAAAAGCC
Organism: Alexandromys fortis; assembly: GCF_014885135.2. NCBI lineage: Eukaryota > Metazoa > Chordata > Mammalia > Rodentia > Cricetidae > Alexandromys > Alexandromys fortis. The sequence goes on along the minus strand of NW_026067985.1, from coordinate 2,723,200 downwards.
TCGCATAAGAAGGCAAGGCTTCATAAAAGGCACGTCACAGTCTCACTGCAGCTGCGCTTGTCCATCAAAGGTTCTGGCCTCTGTCCAACCAGAGACACTCTGACGCAGCTGTGCCAGCGGACGGCAACACTTCTCTTTGTTACCCTCACACTAGCGAGAGTGCAGTGGAGACAGTGGCCTGGGAATGTAGCTTGGAACAGTGCTTGCCTAAAGAGCCCTGAGTTGACTCCACGGTACCAAAACACTGTAATTCCAGCATCAGAGGAAGTAGAATCTGGAGAATCAGAAGTCCAAGATCACCCTCAGCTACAGTACACTCAAGGACAGTCTACCAGACAAAACCCTGGAGGTGCCAGTCTGACAGAGTTGTAAAGGCAGAGTGGTGAGGCAGGAGGCAGAACCAGCCCCAGTGTGCACTAACTCAGCTGCATCAGCCTGTGGGTTGGGGAGTCCCGGAGAGCTCCACCTTCCTTTCCAGGATTAGTGGGAAGTGTGCACGCGATAAGGCAGTTCCTGTGAGACAGAGCTTGCCTTGCGGTGCTGGCACTAACAACATTGCTGCTTTTGCTATATCCGTTACTGACACATAGAAATGGCAAGTTTGTGGAGTAGATTGCTCTATGACCTGCATGTCTACAACCCTGTAATTCTATTCCTGAGCAAATAACCAAGAAAAACATGTATGCATCCCAAAAGACAAACAAATGTTCCCAGCAGCACTACCCTCCCAAACCCCAAAGCCACTAAACCAACGACCCACAGTTATCAGTGTTGATGACAGCAACATCAGGTCCATGCTTCAGGACCCACTCATCCAGAATGTTCTGCACAAGAACCCAAACCAGAGTGAAACTGTCTGATGCCACTACAGAGATGTCAGAGTGGAGTGAGTGGCAAGGCCATCGTGGAAGAGAACACAGCGAGAAACGTGGTGCCGACCGGCTTCGAAGCCAGTCCTGCGATCAGGTGTTTCATGTGTCTGCACATTCTAGAGAAAGCATTGAGCTCTGCAGTTAACATCGTACATTTCAAAGTGTGACTAATAACAAAATGTCAAAAGACAATTTTCCCAACAGACAATTATACTGACAAGAGCACAACCCTAACATGTATCTGATAAAAACAAACAAACAAACCAAACAGCCAAAGCACTTCCTCCCACATCTTTGGTCCCAGAACTGTCAGGCTTTGAGTGACACCCTGTGTGGCGGTCTGGATGAGAATGTCCCCCACAGGCTCATATGCTTGAATCCTCAGTCCCCAGGTAGCAGAACTGTTTGGGAAGGATTAGTTGGTGTGGCTTTGTAGGAGGAGGTAAAAGGTTTTGCAGAACAGGGTAGGCTTTGAGGTTTCAAAAGCCCAGTTTCTCTCATTCTCCCTCTGCCTACAGCCTGTAAACCAGGATGTAAAGCTCTCAGCCAATGCTCCAGCACCATGCCTGACTATTTCCTGTCATGATGATCATGAACTAACCTTCTAAAACCGTAAGCAAGCCCCAATTAAATGCTTTTTTTCTAAGAGTTGCCTTGGTCACGGTGTCTTTTCACAGCATGTATGACAGTAATTAAGAACCTTAAATACAGAAAACTGGACAGTTGGGAAAAAAATCCTATACTACCCACCATTTAATTCTGGTTGCCACCATTAAACAAGTCATCACAAAACCATCTGGTAAGACATGGAGCAAAGCCACTAATGAACTACAGTCGAGGCTCCAACCCCTGCTCAGTTGCCCATGTGACTCCCGTGCACTGTGGGGCTCACACTCACTGCCACAGGCATCTGAGGCTTTTAAATCTAAGAAACTGTCATTTCTTAGACTGAAGGTACAGGATGAGCTCACTGTCCCTTAAAAGCCAAGTAGCCCTGAAAATGGCTATGGAACAGGCTGTTAGGAACATCAAAACTACTGTCTCTAAACCACCGGACAGCAAGCACCAAGCTCAGGCTTCAACTATAGCACTCAAGAGGTGGAGGCAGGAAGATCAAAAGCTCAAGGCCAGGGATGGGGCAATGGCTCAGTCAGTAAAGAAAGCATTTGTCCTGCAAGCGTGAGGACATATGCCTGTGACCCCAGAGAAGGTGAGAAGAGAAAGAAACAGACACTGTAGGATCCCTTTTTCCTCTCTCTCTCTCTCTCACAAAATACACACACACACACACACAGAGAGAGAGAGAGAGAGAGAGAGAGAGAGAGAGAGAGAGAGAGAGAGAGAGAGATTGATGCCAGTCTGAGTGACACAGTAACACCGTCATGGGGCTGGAGAGATGGCTCAGACATCAAGAGCACTGGCTACTCTTCCAGAAGACCTGAGTTCAATTCCCAGCAACCACATGGTGGCTCACAACCATCTATAATGAAATCTGGTGCCCTCTTCTGGTGTGCAGGCATGTATATATAATAAATAAATCTTTTTTTTTTTAAAGCAAAGCAGTTCTTCTAGAGGACCCGAGTTCGATGCCTAGCACCCATGTCAGGCAGCTCAACCTCCTGTAACTCCAGTCACCTAAGCACATGACTTACTGCCTCTTTACTCCACAGGTGTCACCAACTGGAGTGTTGGTTGCTGCTCAAAAGAGCCCCCAACAGTACCTAATGAGGAGCTTCTGAAAAGGCGGGAGTCCAGGGACAGGACACGGGTCAGGCTTTTGCCAACTCCATAGGAAATGTAAGGCTCGCTATGCCTGGACTTTCCCCCTAGGTAGACCCCTTCCGTTTTAGGACACTTTCTGTTTTGGGGATGCTGTTGGCGTGTGAGGCCTGGAAACTCTTGTGTATGGGATTTAGGGTCTATCTTAGTCAGGGCTTATTTGGCTTACACTTTCATATTGTAGTCCATCACTGCAGGAAGTCGGGACAAGAACCTGAGGACAGGAGCTGATGCAGACACCGTGGAGGGGTGCTGATTACTGGCTTGTTCAGACTGCTTTCTTATAGAAGCCAACACCAGCAGCCCAAGAGTGTTAACCCACAGTAAGCTGGGCCCTCCCCCATCAATCACTCATTAAGAAAATGCCCTACAGGTTTGCCTACCGCTTAATCCTATGGAGGTATTTCCTCAACTGAGGCTCATTCCCCTCCATAACTCTAGCTTGTGTCAAGTTGACATAAAACTAGCCAGGACAGGTTCCAACAATGGCTATGCAGCTGCAGCTGAGACTATCTTAACCTCCACAGATTCTCAAAGATTAGACATGGCCCTCCTTCTCTGGGCTGCTAAATCAGCAGGTCCGAGAGGACCCAGGAACCCACAAATCACTAAAGCCTCAAAGGAGGCCAGCTCAAACTTCACCTGGACAAGTCAAAACACAGGGATCCACACAATCCCCAGAATGTATCAGCTGGGGTAATCCTGGGGAGACTGCAGAAAATGCTGCCTTTGAGAGCCTTCCTTAGGCATCTACCTGATATCGTGGCCACTTTAGAATCAAGGCGGAGCACAAAAGAGGACGCTTGAATTAAAGGGGAACGGATTGAAACTCAAACTAAAAGCTACTAGTGTCATTTAAACAAAACTGTCCATTGCATAACATCCATTTTTTAAAAATAATGTGTATATGTGTGTCTGCATGAGGGGTTGCACTCGTGTGCAAGTGCCCCCAGAAGCCAGAGACATCAGATCTCCAGAAACTGGAGACACAGGAGGTTATGAGTCACCTGACACAGGTACTAACTAGGAACCCAACTCTGGATGGACAAGCAGTCTGCCCGCTCTTAACTACCGAGCCATCTCTCCAGTTCTAGCCCATTATTGCTCTAAACAACTTCCACTTACAGGAAAGTATTCCCAACTGGAACGCTGTGGAAATTTTCTTTTAACCTGGTTTGAATGAGGCCATTAAAGCCTTCAATTCTGGCCTCTTAACCTGGGAGCCATGGATCCTTGTCAGGGGGTCTTGATTTGATTCTCCCAACTTGGTAAAAGATGCTGGCATAAAAGCCTCCTGATTCTCCAAGGCTGCCCTCCAAAGGGTAAGAACCTCCTAAGATATTAACCAAAGGATTCTTCTTCGTCACGGTGCTTTCGTTTCTTCTAAATGAAGTTTTGTTGGATTTGTTTGTTGTTTTGTTTTAGTAACACGAGAAGTAAGGAAAATCAAATAATATAGGAAAAGGAGACTATTAAGTCTGTCCTGTGCTTTTTCCGAATCTTCTTCTAAAGTCAATCTTACAACTTTAAGGATGTTTCCAGGGCGGGATTTCTCAGGCTCACATGTAGTCACTTTGTGGGACGAATCTCTTTTAGAGAACTCTGTTCTGAGCATTGCTTGTTCAAAACAATCCTCTACCCTCTTGCAAGCCCAAATGCACGCACACACCTACTGTCAACACCCAAAAATGTTTGCAGGCAAAACGCCCTGGGTGTACAGGGTCCCTGCTGTGACCGAGTCGGCACCTCCGTGGGGTGGGCCACAGGGAAAGTCATTTTGCCCTGGCCACTCACCAAGTCGCGGATGAGCTGGTCCACCAGCGGCTCAGGCTCCTCGGCATCGCGGTCCGGGGGCGAGCGAGAGCGGCTGCTCGCGTCCCTCCTGTCGGCACGGCCGGGTCTGGGCGCCGGGGGTCGGCCCGCACCCTCCAGTAGACCCTGCGCCAGCGCCAGGTACCCCGAGGCCTGCTCACCGCGCGCCCCCGCCTCGAGCCTCCGCGGCCGCCGCTCCCCGGCCTCGAGCCGCCGCCGCCGCCTCAGCGCCTGCGACCGGGCCAACTCCTCCTGCCAGCGCCGGCGGAATTCCTCCAGGCCGTGGTCGTCCATGCTTCACGCTCCCGGGGCCTACGCGTCACCCACAAGCCGCCAGCTGTTGGCGGACCGTCCATCCGCAGGAAGTGTCCGCCGCTGGCCGGAAACTTCCGGGAAGGCGGCTCTTAGGTTCCGGGCGGCCACGCCCCTCCGCTCTAGCATCCCTGGGTTTTTGCCACCTTTGCACCAAAGAAGCACTTTTCCTTCGTCCAGCAAACCTGCTTTAAATGACTGCTATATACATATTGCAAAGATAGCATTTATTTTTAAGTACTTTGTGTGTGTGTGTGTGTGTGTGTGTGTGTGTGTGTGTGTGTGTGTGTGTGTGTGTAGAGAAAGATTCGGAGGCGTCGGTTCTTTCTTTCCACCCTGTGGGCCTCAGGGATAGAACTCAAGTCGTCAGTCTTGGTAGTAAGCATCCCTTTCTGCCAAGCCAGCTCAACTTGAAGTAAGCATTCAGATTTACACACAACACACCCAGATTCAAGTAAAACGGAGGTAAATGTGTGTGTGTGTGTGTGTGTGAATGTCTGAATCTATGGGAAAGGTTATGTAGAAAAATAAGAATTAACAAAGTGATTGACACAGGAAGGGGCCAATTAGTGATTAAGGATAGTCATGAAGTCCTGGGCTCTCTAAAGAGATGTCATTTAAGCTAATACTGGCTAATAAAGAGAAAAATCAGCCACAGAAAATCATCAGAGATTTCTAGAACCACACATCTAAAGGCAGTAAGGTGGGGAAGTATCTGTGAAGGAAATTTCTGGAAAGAAACCCCACTTCCCACTGAATCTTCCACTAAAGGTTGATTAGCTGGTCAGGACTTCAGTGAGTGTGGGGAGGTTGGAATGTTGCTAGTCTAGAGCCTAATCATTGTTTATCTTGGCCTATCATCAGCCCTCTTCTTAGCCATTCCTCTCTCACCTCTGGGTCCAGACTGTCAGGTGAAACCTTTCGACATATTAGCTTAGCTCCTATCTTCTCCCAACCCCAAAGATCAGAATGTCACCAGATAGCATCGCCACCTTGCTGCAACCACCTACCTGATATTTCCAACAATGTATGTTAAATGTGTCTTGATTTTTTTTACATATTTTCTTTGTTCTTTTCATGAAACCTCTACCACATTGGAGCATAGAGTTTGGGTGACCTAAAGGGTCAGTTTATGTTTTGACAACATGGTGTTAATGTGGACCAACATAGCAAGGGCTGGGCATGGGGGGGGGGGCACACTGAGTCAGCACAAAATGGCTGACATTGGATGTCCTTGGAACTCAAAAGTAAACAATGATGTCTTTTATACAACTGCGTCTGGCAAAGTGCCACTTTTGTATGGGCTCTGTGTTAACACAGCCTGAGTTAATACAGCTTGAACCATCACAGGTTAGTCTGTGAGTCGGTCTGGAGGCCTGTGTGCCAGTTTGGGTGTGGCCTGGGGACATCAGTGTGTGCCTGGGTGCCTGCGGACACCTAACTGACTGCTAGCTTGCCTGCCACCTGTGTTGTGGGATATTTTGATCCCACTCTGCCACTCCCAAGACTGTCGATGAAGTTTACCTTGAATCAGAGGGTGAGCTAGCTTTGAGCTGCCTAGAACTAGCCATAGAGGCTCTGGGGGACTCAGGACATATAGAGAGGCACAAGAGGTGGTAGGGAGGAGCTTAGGAAGATTCAAGGGCCCTTTTGGATGGAGGAAGGGGAGAGAGAGGAGGTCACTGGTCAGTTCACCACCGTTTCTCTGATCAATCGGTTTTTACCCTGATATCTGACTCTCGAGTTTTATTTAATAATCACTTCACACCTGTGTACTGGCGAATGAAGTCTCTTATCTGCCCTCCGCTCTTCGCAGCCTCTCCCCCCTCAGCCTCCCACCACCCTCAGCCTTCCCTGGCATCAGAAGGCGGTTCTCACACCACAATCACTCCTGTTTGGCTCCAGAATAAGCTATGTCACCCTTTGAGGTAAAGATTGTTTGTACGTTGATATGGCATTGGATGGCATCCCCACCTCCATAACGGTGAGAGACAATGACCCTCAGTCCACAGTAAGAGCACTGGACACTTGGCCCTGCAGATTACTGCTTTGCATGGCTGGGCATCTGATTGAATGCAAAGCAATTCTGATTGAATTGAAGCCTGAATACAAGCAAGCCCCTTCCTCTCCTCCCTCTCCTCAGCCTACATCATCTGGGTCTTACCTTTCCGTCTGTTACTTCCATCATCTTTCTTCGAACAAAGGCCATGTGCGGGTCATGTCTACATTTTACAACCTACTTATTTTAAAGCTCATCAGATGAGTGGCCTTGCAGGCAAGCTTGGCTGCGAGCAATGTTCTGTTCTAAATGTCCAGTGTGTGGCGGGGTTAGCAAGACTAGCAGGCATTGACGGGGCTCTGGCCTCTAGAGTCTAATGTGTTTGCTCTCTGGTAGCGAGACCGATGCTGCCTCGAGGCACCTTTGAAAACGAAACCAGTAGAAGTTATTTTTTACAGCAATGCCCAGCCCCTTCCCTAAGCGCCTCCATGACATCCTCTCACCGTGAGCTGCAGAGAACCCACTAGAAATGTTCCGTATCTCAACTCACAACTTGCCTATTCTTATCGCGTTCTGAGTCCATCATGTCCCCCCTCTGTTCATCCCCCAGCATCACGTATCACAACACATAATACAGTTGTTGGTAACTTTATTTTAGCACAATTAGTCCTTGAAGATGATCAGTCTCAGACCGGAAGCTGGTAATGAGATGCATGGTAACTCTTTATGGATGAGAAAACCCAAGAATAAAGACTTGAAAATTACGTCCCAAAACACATGACTGGTAATTTGCAAACCCAGGGTTCTACTAGGGTGTTTGTTTGTTTGTGGACTCTAGAGGATGGTGATTCAGTTAACCATTAAGTCACCCAGCCCACATCTAAGCCAAGTAGGACACTGGATGGCTTTCTCTACCGTGTTCATTTGTTTTCGCCTGTAGTGGGAATAGCAACAGGGTCATGGAGCTGTAGAGGTCACGCAGAGAGTAAAACACTTATGATTCCTTCAGAGAACTCAGATTCCCAGGACCTATGTCAGGCAGCTCACAGCCGCCTATAACTCCAGCTCCAGGGGATCTAATGCCCTCGGGCCTTCAGGGGCACCTAATGCACTCAGTGGACATAGATGTACATAGAGACACATTTTATAAACACAAGTAAATCCTTAAAAAAAAGAGCAGTAAGTTCCAACAAGCTGATTGAAGATAGACAGACTGATGGAAAAGGACATTCCACCACACTCTTTTCCAGACATCCACTTCTTTCAGCATTTTTACTTCCGAGGATTTATTCTAAGAAAGTCACATAAACAAATAAAAAGAACATGGAGAGGTGTCAATAATAAAGAACACTAGCAACAATCCTCACAGAAGCACCACGGGTGGACAGTAAATTGGAATCAAGTGATGTAAATGTCACAACTGGGACATCTGTTAAATAAATCATGCCTGGGTCAAATAGAAGAAAGACCTAGAATGCCAGCTCCATGCGAACCAGAGGCAGGATCTTATTGCTTCATTTTCAGCACTGGAAATGGCACCTGGGACATGGCGGCTCTGTGGAGTGGGAGAATAACGTGAGCCAAGCAATAGGAAATGCCTGCGTATTACCTTAAGAGAAGAAGATGTAATCCTGACTCTGGAGAGATGGCTCGGGGTTTAAAAGCACTGGCTGCTCTCCCAAAGGACCTGAGTTCAATTCCTGGCACCCACAGCCCAGGGGATCCAATACCCTCCTCTGGCATGGCAGAGATGGGGCCCGTGAGTCTATGGGCATCCCTTGGTTTCCTTATTTAGTCATCAGGCTTAAATCATGGGGTCCCCACCCTAATGGCCTTTATTGTAGCCTCCTCCCTGAAGGCCATCTCAAAACAACATAGTAAGTTAAGTTTCCACACACATAACACCTTACATGGGAATTAAATGTCAACACAGGAAGCCTTAGCGGGGGGGGGGGGGGGGGGG
>NW_026067985.1:2656106-2713874 GCF_014885135.2 Alexandromys fortis | reverse complement strand
TCTCTATCTCCATCCATCGCCAGATGAAGGTTCTATGGTGATATGCAAGATATTCGTCAGTATTGCTATAGGATAGGGTCATTTCAGGTTCCCTATCCTCAGCTGCCCAAGGAACTAACTGGGGACATCGCCTTGGGCTCCTGGGAGCCACTCTAGGTTCAAGTCTCTTGCCAACCCTAAGGTGGCTCCCTTAACTAAGATATGTGCTTCCCTGCTCCCCTATCCAACCTTCCTTTATCCCAATCAATCTTTTTTTTTAAAGATTTTATTTATTTACTATATACAGTGTTCTGCCTGCATGTATGCCTGCACATCAGAGGAGGGCACCAGATCTCATTAAGGATGGTTGCCAGCCACCATGTGGTTGCTGGGAACTGAACTCAAGACCTCTGGCAGAGCAATCAGTGCTCTTACCTCTGAGCCATCTCTCTAGCCCCTATCTTGAGTCTTTTTTAAAATTTATTTTAAAATGTTTTCATACAATATGTTTTGGTCATACTCATTTCTCTCCCCCAACTTCTCTCAGATCCTCTGCCCCTACCAATCCCACTTCATATTCTCTCTCAAAAAAGCTAACACAAAATAAAAAAAAAAAAAAAGCACAATACACACACAAACAGAAACAAAACGGAAGGGGCCCCATTTGTGCTGGTCCACTACTACTGAGTGGGTGGCCTGTCCTGGGGTGTGGTTGGTACCCAGGGTCACTCCACTGGAGAACATTGATGTTCCTGCTCTCAGCAGCTATCAGTTCCAAATGGTTTCTTGATTAGGGGTGGGGCTTTGAGCCCACTTCCCCTTCACAGTGCTGGGACATTATATTGTTGTTTGGTGTGTGTGTGTGTGTGTGTTAGAATGAAGAATATACACCTAAATCATAACAGAAGAACTCTCCAGCAAAGATAAAAATGAAGACTTTGTGATAGTTGCCATTTCTGAGACAAAGGCTCACTCTGTAGCCCAGGTGGTATGGAACCACGTAGCCCAAGTTAGCCTTGAACTCATGGAAATCCTCCTGACTCAGACTCCCAAAAGCTGGGATTACAGTTCCAAGCCTGAGTTTTTTTTATCATCTGTACATTGTGGTACATATCCTGATGTTTCCAGAAGGCGGAGCCTGGGGGGGGGGAGCTTTGAGAAGCTAGTCCATTTGACAACGTGGCTACCAGAAGTGGGGATGACTGGCCCAAGGAGAATTCTTGAGTTGGTCCTACCATGAGCGAATTGAGCTCCATCCCACTAGTGCCTTCAAGGATGCCTGAAGAACACAGCTCAGTGAGATAAGAGCTGGAAGCAGCTACCTGGGGATTCTCCTCTTTCATCAGAGAAGGTCAGCCTCCCACGTCAGGCCTGGATAACAGTAAATGGGTCGCCTTGGACACCCATACCAAGGCAGGAAAGATGCCCTGGGGCAAACAGTAAGCAATACTATGTGTGGCTGACCATAAAGGTTTCTGGGTTGCCCATGCCCAAAGCCGGCTGCTCCAGTGGTATGTACAGTGGGTAACGTTTTTCTGTGATGGACTTATTCTTTAAAGTACGAGAAGGGACTCAGTCCTGGCAACCGATTTCTCCTGGGGGTCAGGACCTTTGTGGGTCCATTCTTGTTTCTTCTTGGCACACAGACATGCCCCACCTTTTCCTGGTGAGCTTGAAAACCCACTTGTCCTCAGAGACCCTGAACAGCCCCAAGGTGTGTCACTTGTAAAAGGCAAAGCCACACCCTCTTCAGAGACATCCCAAGTGTCCAACTCAGCAACTGCCACAGAGGCCACACCTTGGCTTGCTCATGTCCCTGGCCACTTAGTGGCTCTTGTTGGGTTCCGTAGCCACCTCAAGGTGTGGAACTGTGGCTGCTGGCATATGGTCAGTGATGTACTAAGAATAGAACAAAGCCAGGTGTGAGGGCTCACCTGTCACCCCAGCACTCAGAAGTCTGAGGCAGGAAAATAGCAAGTTTGAACCCAGCCTGGTATATACACGGAGTGAGGAGAAGAGTGGAAAGAGAACAGGAGAAAGGAGCGGGAGGAAGGGGTGGAGAAGAGAGGGGAGGAGAGGAGAAGGAGGGATAGAGGACGGGAGGGCTCTGATCCATAAGTCTTGGCAGATGGAGACATCGTCCACCAAGGGCTACATGCCTATAGAGCTATGTGGGCCACCTTCAGATATACTGCACATGCACCTTTGAAGCCCAGCCCTTCAGTTACAAGCACCAGACCCCAAGTCTCGCTGACTTGCAGAAGAGCTGCAGTTGAAGGATGTCAAGCATAGAGAAATCTAAAGTCAACATAAAGCATAGAGAGATCCTCCAAATGTCAAGACTCAGGTCTGGCCCATGGCTATCATCACAGAAGCCCAGAAGCCATCTCTGCAGAGTTCACTGGCCACCGGCAGTCCATCTCCTGGGACAGAGTTCAGTTGTGACCCAGCCCACCCAGGCAGTCACTGGGTGCTAGCCCTCTGTGCAGCCTCCTCAGACTGGAGACTCTCCTGCAACCCCAGCAGTCTCCAGATGGTCATGGTGTTCAGTCCAGGCAAGGAGCCTGAGCCACATGACCAGCTCTTGTGTGGATTGGTACTGGGGGGAGGGGATAGCAATCAGAGGGATTTCCAGAAGTGCTTAAAATAGGGGAGACAGAGTGTCCCCACAGGCAGGATGATGGTAGGTCTTGCTGTCATATAGGCTGGTGAAGCACACCTCTGTGTCTGTGGGGCTGTGTCCCGATAAGACTGACATGTGAAACAGTGTCTGGGGTAGAGGGGACCTGCTGTAAGTGGGGGGGACACCATTCCAATGAACAGGACAATTAAAGGAAGGGGGCATGCAAGCCCTCTGCTGTTTTCTGAGCCAGTGTGGCTATTGCCATTGCCTGCTCGGATCAGACCCCAGTTTTTCCAGTCGTCCACATCGGACTCAATACCAGCAACCTTTCAGCCATCAGCATTGGCTTGGAACTGCTGAGGCATCCAGCATCTAGGACAGAACTGTTTTTTTTTAACATTGTTACATTTCCCAGCCCTATCTTACAAACCAATTCAATTGCTCTTCTTTAAAACACATAGTCTATGTGTCTGGCTCCTCTAGAGAACTGTAACACAGAGGGCGCTCTTGGAATGCAGTCTTTGCACCTCCCTTGTCAGCGAGCTCTTCTGTGCCCACTGTTGATTTGTGTGTTTCCCTGGGAACCACAGCTCAGTTTCTGCTGCTGCCCCAGTATGATGACTTACAGATGGCCGTTATCCTTCCACAACTTCCTTTGTCTCTCCATCCTCAGGCCACTCAGACAATGGACTGAGGAAGGGCAGGTGGCACTCAAAAGCTAGTATCAGGCCTCCTGCCCATGCTCCCATAAAGCACTGGGCTTACAGGTGTATACAGCCACACCTAGACATTTGTGACATTGTTATTTTAAATTTTTTTACTTACATATACGTATGTGTGTCTGTGTGTATGTATGCACATTGCATGCAGGTGCCCAAGGGGGCTAGAAGAGGGTGTTGGATCCCTTGGAGCATTGGTTACTGAATGCAGCTGTGGACTTCTCTACAGGGCCACTGGGACTTGAAGTCTGATCCCCTGCAAGCACTCATAACAGCTGAGCCATCTCTCCAGTCTCAACACTCGGCTTTGGTTCGTTTGTTTGTTTGTTTGTTTGGTTTTTTGTTTTGTTTTGTTTTAAAGACAGGGTTTCTGTGTGTAACTGTCCTGGAACTTGCTCTGTAGACCTGACTGGTCTCAAACTCACAGAACTCCACCTGCCTCTGCCTCCCAAGTGCTGGGGTTAAAGGTGTGCGCCATCACCACCTGGCAAAACCCAGCTTTTTAAGTGGGTGCAAGATACTGAAACTTGGTTTCTCATGCTTATAAAGCAAGCGTTCTTACTACTGAGCAATCTTCCAGCAAGGAGATACTCTTATTATTGAGTCAACAGCATCACTGAGATGTTGATTCGGCCTCCTCTGAAACTAGAGCCCCGACATGATTTCCTTCCTTCCTCCCTCCCTTCCTCCCTCCCTCCCTCCCTCCCTCCTTCCCTCCCTCCCTTCCTTCCTTCCTCTCTTTTTTTTATTCCAAGTCATCCCAACTTTTTGCCATCCCACATACCCTCCTTACCAACAGAATTCTCTGGAACCTCGTCCAGCATTTTTCCTGACTCCACAAGCAATGTCACCAGCCAGATGCTTCAAACAGGAACCAGGTCCTTCTCCTCCATCGCCTGTCACACCTAAGAGTCCTGACAGCCATCTTTGACGTGTACCTTGAATCTGCCCACATCTCTCCCACTCTCTACTGCCATCTTAGTCCACATGGGGTCCTCGGGATTAAAGCAGACTTACCAAGGATGCCAAGGTGGCAGCATCTGTATGACCTGGCCCCTTGGTGAAATCTGTGCACACACTCAGCCCTTCCTTTGAGCCAGGAGTTAACACTTTTTTTTTCTGGAAAGAGCCAGATAACAAACAGCTGTGTGAGCTGGACATTATGAAAAAAAACAATTCATCTCTGCTGCAGCTACGAAGACACTGAGATACGACACAGAAATGAACGTGAGTGACCTTGGGGCACTAAAGCTGCTGGAAGAGCGGGCAAAGGCCAGGTGGGTACGTGGACTGTAAGTCCCCGAGCCCTCTTCTGGAGCTGTCAAGTGGACAATAAAACCCTGCCTGATTGGAGCTGGACAGTGCGCCTGCTTCTTGACCCACATGCATGCGAAGCTAACCTGTTAGGCTGGAGACTCTTGAATACAGTGTACTGACATTTGCGGCCAGAAAGCTTGTACTGTGTGCGCAGCAGGGTGTTCAGCAGTGCTCTGACTGCTGTCTCTAGATGTCAATAAGCCCTTCAAGGTCTGAGGATGGAACGCTGTCCGGGAAACACCTGCCCACATTGGGCTAGAGTGATATCAAGAAATGGGGTGTTGGCCTAGGAACACCTGACTTTTGACAAAGAAACAAAAACTATCAAATGGAAAAAAGAAAACATATTTAACAAATGGTGCTGGCATAACTGGATGTCAACTGTAGAAGAATGAAAATAGATTCATATCTATCACCATGCACAAAACTCAAGTTCAAATGGATCAAAGATCTCAACCACACTGAACCTTATAGAAGAGAAAGTGGGAAGTACACTTGAACGCATTGGCACAGGAGACCACATCCTAAGTATAACCCCAGTAGCTCAGACACTGAGAGAAACAATTAATAAATGGGACCTCCTGAAACTGAAAAGCTTCTGTAAAGCAAAGGACACAGTCAACAAGACAAAACAGCAGCCTATAGAATGGGAAAAGATCTTCACCAACCCCACTAAAATATACAAAGAGCTAAAGAAATTGATCATCAAAAGAACAAATAACCCAATTAAAAAATGGAGCACAGACCTAAACAGAGAACTCTCAACAGAAGAATCTAAAATGGCTGAAAGACACTTAAGGAAATGCTCAAGATCCTTAGTCATCAGAGAAATGTAAATCAAAACAACTCTGAGCTTCCATCTTACACCTGTAAGAATGGCCAAGATCAAAAACACTGATGACAACTTATGCTGGGGAGGTTGTGGGGAAAAGGGAACACTTCTGCATTGCTGGTGGGAGTGCAATATCAATATGGTGATTTCTCAGAAAATTAGGAAACAACCTTCCTCAAGACCCAGCAATACCAGTTTTAGGTATATATCCAAAGGATGCTCAATCGTGCCACAAGGGCATGTGCTCAACTATGTTCACAGAAGAATTGTTTGCCATAGCCAGAACCTGGAAACAACCTAAATGTCCCTTGACCAAAGAATGGATAAGGAAAATGTGATACATTTACACAATGGAGTACTACACAGCAGAGAAAAATAATGACATCTTGAAATTTACAGGCAAATGAATGGAGCTAGAAAACATCATATTAAGAGAGGTAACCCAGACCTAGAAAGACAAATATCATATGTAGTCACTCATAAGTAAGGTTTTTAAACATAAAACAAAGAAAACCAGCCTACAAATCACAATCCCAGAGAACCTAGACAACAATGAGGACCCTAAGAGAGGCATACATGGATCTAATCTATATGAGATATAGAAAAAGACAAGATCTCCTGAGCAAATTGGAAGCATGGGGACCACGGGAGAGGGTTGAAGGGGAGGGGAGAGGCAGAGGAGCAGAGAAAAATGTATAGCTCAATAAAATAAAATAAAATAAAATTTAAAAAAAAGAAATGGGGTGTTGGGATTAGAGAGGACCTGGGATTAGAGAGGACCATGTTCCGTCCCTGGGCTCTCTGGATCACTGCACGGCAGTCACCTTCACCCCCACCTCCAATCTTGTCAGCTCCAATCTATCCCACCTCAGGGAGGTGATTATTGCCTGAATGGGGGACAATAAGGTGTAATTTTCCCAGCAGAGGCAGGAGTTGAATCAGCCCTCTGTCTCCTGACTCCTAATCAAGGAATTAGGCTTTATGCAAACCGGGTTCACCCCTCTTCATCTGTGTGGTGACACTATAATTACGGGATGGTTAATTTTTTCCTCCCCTGCTGTGGTCATTCAGCAGCTCTTTACTTTCAACAAGGCCCTTAGGGAAGGCACCAGAGGGGTCATTAGCAAGCCCAGGAGACAGTTACCCTGACTTCTCAGGATACCCACGACGGACAAGACCCATTCTGCTCTGGCTCTGTCAAATGGAAAGGACAGGTTCCGGGCTCCCTGAGAACTGTCTCTCCTTGTTTTCTCAGTGGGGTGGGGTCACAGTCCCTATTTTGTTTCCGGAGTGGATATTTACTAACTCCAAGACATCTACAAAGATCACAAGTAACTTTAGTGTCAATCACGTCATGGACTACCCGCATAAATTCTTTGCTGTAGTACGCACAGCCGTCCTAACAGCAGGGTTTTCGTTCCCCATCTACAGATGGGAAATCCAAGGCCCAGAGAGAGAAGAGACTGCCAAGACAGCTGGCTGTAATTTAGTATGGCCACTGTGACCCAGGTCCCTCTGGCTCCTAAATTTAAACCTATCACCCTGCCATCCCCGGCTTCAAGCAGAGAAAGTATGGTGCCGTGAGCTGCCTCCTGCCATGAGATGTGGACTTGGCATTGACAGATGTCTTCCGGAAACACAGCTGTCTGGGGGAGGCAACAGCTGTCCCTTCATTTGCCACTGTACACAGACATACGCATTAAAACACCCAAGGAAAAGGTCCCTGGCTCTCAAACACCAGAGCGAGTAAATCATTTTTTAATCAAAGAAAAGAGCCTACAATCTTTTCCGGTAAAAAAAAACAGTGTTGGTTTCTGTAGGAGGTAAGAGAATGGTCTGAGCCAGACACATACACGCATGTACATGCATACATGCACACACACACACATATATACATATATTCATATGTCATTGTTTAACATTTTCACGTGCATCATTGTATGTCTTTGTGTGTGTGTGTGTGTGTGTGAAGTAGATGCCACATTTGTGCAGGTGTCCACAGAAGCTGGACGGTATTGGATTCCCTGGACCTGGAGTTACAGGTAGTGATAAGCTGTCAGATATGGGTGTTGGGAACCAAACCTGGATCTTCTTGAAGAGCAGCAAACGTGCCTGACCACTGAGCTCTCTCTCCAGCGGCCCCCCCATGGACATTAAAAAAGGAAAAGACCAACTAAAATGTTTTCTTTCATTCAAATTAGTCAGTCAGAGATTCAGCCAGTCAGCCAGTCATTCATTCATTCATTCAGTCAGTCAGGCAGTCATTCAGTCAGTCATTATCAGTTATCCAGTCAGATGGTCATTCATTCCAGCACCCATTCATTCATTCATTCACTCACT
The DNA here is from genome assembly GCF_014885135.2 of Alexandromys fortis. Lineage (NCBI taxonomy): Eukaryota > Metazoa > Chordata > Mammalia > Rodentia > Cricetidae > Alexandromys > Alexandromys fortis. The sequence continues at coordinate 2,706,064 of NW_026067985.1, read as the reverse complement.
CACTCAGTCACTATCAATTAGCCATTCATTCATTCATTCAGCTTGCCAGTCTTCGTCTCAACAAGCACTTGCCAGCCACACACCCAGCACGACAGGGTCTCACTAAGTTGCTCATGTTAGGTTTGAACTCACTCTGTAGCCCAAAAAGGTCCTAGCGATGATTCTGCCTCTGCCTTCTGAGTAGCAAGGATTACAGGCTTCTGCTGTCAGGCCCGGCTCTATAACACAATTACCAAAAACCCAGAGACATATATTGGGATTCAACTTGAAGGTCAGAAAAGCCAAACAGCCCAGCCATTGACTCTTACCTCTACCTCAGTCCAAAATGGCGATCCTGCCTCCAGTAATCTCAGAGTGAGACTGTGTGTGAGAGCTGTCTCCTCCTGTTTTATATTCCTCTCTAGGGCTGGGATTAAAGGCGTGCACCACTACTGCCTGGTTTCTATGGCAAACTAGTGTGGCTACTGGGATTAAAGGTGTGTCACCACTGCCTAGTCTGTAAGCCTAACCAGGGCGGCTGTTTTACTCTTCAGGCAAGCTTTATTTATTAAAATACAAATGAAATATCACTACACGGGTCCTTTATTAAATGAAGCCAGTAAGCTTAGACCCCATGCTAGTGGGGTTGGGGGTGGTTTACAAGATTCCTAAGCCTATGAGGTTGATAGTGATATCATCTCCACCCCATAGCTAAAGAAATGGATACTTCAACAGGGTCCATCTTGGGGTTCAGTGATTAAGGGTGCTTGCCACCAAGGCTGATAACCAGAGTTCAATCCCTGAGACCCACAAGGTAGAAGGAAAGAACTGACTCTTGCAAATTGTTCTCTGACCTCCACATGTACTCCGTGTCACATGTGCGCACGCGCGCGCACACACACACATGCACATACACACATGTGCACGCACATGGGAAAAACACAAAGTGGGAGGGGAATAAATTTTTGAAAGGCCACCAGGTACAAAGGGGGACAGGGTAACTGGTGTGAGCAAAATTCAGAGACCCTAATTCAGTAATGGGGAGACAGAGGCCTTCCCTTGACCTCATCTCCCCATAACCCCCTTCTCCTCTTCTCTCCTCTCGGCCCCACAGCCAAAGCTGCACTCTCTCTGCTTTAAAAAAAAAAATCCAAGCTGCTGGGAGCCTACCCAGTGCCACCTTGTGAGTCCAGCGCTTCGAGGGGCAGGCTTCCAAACAGGGCAATAATCGTCCCATTAAAATTAATGTCCATGAAGTGAGCCGTTAAAAGCGTGGAGATTAAAAGGGAGGGGGGACTGTTCAATTTAAATCCAAAGGGCTTTTTAAATAGACACTGTATCTTCAATCCTGGACCACTACACTTGGGCAGTGGTTCAGCTGCCCTTCGCGAGGATGGCTGGGATTAGGGAGTGGGAGTCCCAGGAGATGGGGAAGTGGTTCTGGCCAGAAGCAGAGGGGACCAAGGTTTATTTGGGCCCACTGCATGCCAGGCACTTGGCACACAGTTCTTTCATTTAGTCTGGGCCCTGGTCCTGGGAGGGAGGCATTATCAGTCTCACCATGGCTAGGGCTTGGTGCCTGCTACTGGGTGCCCTAGTTCAGGGCCAGCCTTTGCTTTGTAATAACCCCTATCTTGGGCAAGAGGCCTCATGGACCAGGGCCTTGGCTTCCTCAACTTAGAAACAGGGCAGCGACAGATTCTTTCTAGGAGCATAAGCCAGGACTCTGGTGTGCCTGCTGCCACGGAAGGAATTGGGCAGCGTGGGCGGTTGTTAGGGAAGATGAACTGAGACATCGTGAAGGTGAGTCGGGGTCACCAAGAGCACACAGCGTGGCAGCCACACTCTGAGCGTCAGTTCATCAAGCTGCTAAGACGCTATGGGGGCTGGCGAGATGGCTCAGAGGTTAAGAACACTGACCCCTCTTCCAGAGGTCCTGAGTTCAATTCCCAGCAACCAGCAACCACATGGTGACTCACTGCCATCTGTAATGAGATCTGGTGCCCCCTTCTGGTATGCAGGCACACATGGAAGGAATGTTGTATACATAAATAATTTTTTTAAGTTCTTCGAGACAGGGTTTCTCTGTATAAATAAATCTTAAAAAAAAAAAAAGAAAGACGCTATGAACGCAGATGAAAGTAAGCCACGCTGAGCATGTCACGGCACACTGGTCACCCCAGCACTCAGGAGGATGAGGCAGGAGAGTGTCCAGTTAAATGCCTGGACCACATAGCAGGACTATGTGAAACAAAACAACTAACCATAACAACAACAAAATCACAAAAAGGTGAGTTCATAGTTTTATGTCTTTTGGATTGGGTTTTTTTTCAACACTTACATTTACTTATTTATCTTTTTATTTTATGTGCATGCATACACACAGCACAGTATGCATCTGGCGATCAGAGGACATGCTGTGGATATCAGTTTTCTCTTTGGATCACGTGAATTTACAGGACTGAACGGCCACGTGGTCATCCCTGACTCTGAGTTTTTTTTTTTTTTTTAAATATAAGGTTCTCCCTCTGTAGCCCTGGCTGGCCTGGAACCACTATGTGAACCTGGTTGGCTTTGAACTTGTGACACCCCTGCCTTTGTAGTGCTGAGACTGGAGGATGACAGTCAGGAGCTACTGCACCAAGTTCACGATCATGAGAAATCCTTTCCAAGGGACCAAAGGCCTCGCCACGCCTTGACAATACTCTGCAGGTCTGAAGGGATGATGGGAAGTTTCTCGAAGGTTCTAAAATCACTGGCTTGGAGGCACCTCCCTGCTCCTTCAGGTCCAAATTCTAGTGGATTTGATGTGGGAGGGGTGGGTCTCCCTGACATCCTAAGGAGTCCCAAGAACTCCCTAGCTAGTCCGCACCCTCCCCAGTGGACTTTCCAGGTTGGTGTAGAACTAGAGGTCTTCGGGTTAGGTCACCTCACTAGGGGACAAGCTATTGCTTTACAAGGTCCACTACCAACCATAACCTCATTAGGAAAGATAATGTTCACAAAGCAAGTAGGCAATAAGAACTTCTCTCTATAACGGTCCCGGGGCGGGAAGGGGAGAGAGCTCTAGAGTGCAAGGACGACCCATTGGAGTGGGAGTCCAACCGTTCCAGTTCCGGTCGCCCCCCCCACCTCCATTCCAGGTTTCAGGCTCTCACCCCGTGGTGTGCTTAGGTCAGGTCACCAGAAGTGGGTGTGAACGCATATCAGGAGTATGTGCACCGATCCAAAAGCTGACAGGTGCCCCGAAACTGGGCATGTCGGCTGGAATCCCCGTCTCCCGTCACCCAAGCCACACAACAGTCCGGGAATCTTTTCGAATAACAGCCGAACTCGCCCGGAGCGCCATTCCCTGTGTACACCGAGCTGGCTTCGGAGGCTGCGTCCGAGCTAGAGCCGCCCGCAACCCGAGAAGCGAGACAGTGGACGCCTCGGGCCAGCATCCCCGAAGCCCCGCGTCCCCGCCTTGCCGGCGTCGCGAGGGTTAAAAGTTACCTCTCGGCTTCTTCCCCTGCACACACCCCCCCCCGGCCGGATGATGTAACCCCCTCCCCGCGCCCTCCCCGCCCCCTCCACCATGTGACACTTTAATTAATAATAGCGCCGTCAGCACAACAAACGCGCGGCGCAGGGCGAAACTTGGGGTCCGGGGAGGCTCCTCCGCACGCCATGTGCCCGTGTCCCCGGCATCGCGGCCGCGGGCCTCCTGCCGTGTGCGGTTGCGGCGACGCTCGCCCCGGGCTGCGCTGGGCGGCGGCGCAGGTGACCGCGCTGAGGCTGCAGGCGCTGGGCGACGAGCTGCACCGACGCGCCATGCGGCGCCGCGCACGGCCCCGGGACCCGCTGCCTGCGCTGCTGCCCGCGCTCCGCGCCCGCTGGCCCTGGCTGTGCGCGGCCGCGCAGGTGGCGGCGCTGGCGGCCTGGCTGCTCGGCAGGCGGAGCGCGTAGGCGGCGCGCGCGGGGCCTTCTTGGTAGGGGGGACCGGAGCCGAGACCCAGCCCGGACCGAGCAACAGGTACGCAGACCAGCGGGCGAGCTGGGGAGCTGGCGGGAGAGAGCGAGAGAGCGCGACGGCGGGAGGCAGGGTGCCGCGGCTTGGAGCAGCTCGCTCCTCCTCTCTTGCCCAGTCCCTCTCAGCCCAGACACTGCTTGCGCCGCTTCCCACCCGTTCCTTCGTTCCTTTCTCTCTCTCTCTCTCTCTCTCTCTCTCTCTCTCTCTCTCTCTCTCTCTCTCTCTCTCTCTCTCTCTCTCTCTCTCTCTCTCTCTCTCTCTCTCTCTCTCTCTCTCTCTCTCTCTCTCTCTCTCTCACACACACACACACACACACACACGCACACACACACACACACACATACACACACCACACATCTGGCTTCACTCTCTCCTTTCCCACTTCTCTTTCCCTTGTCTATCTTTCCCTTCTTTTTCGACCTTATCCTGTCTTTTTTAATCTGTTTTCTTTCTCCTCTCTCCCCCTCCTCTGTTGTATCCTCTCTCCCCTCCCCTCTCCTATCCCTCTCCCTGTCTTCAGACACTCCTCCTCCCCCTCTTTCCCTCCTCTGTTGTATCTCCACTCCCCTCTCACTCCTTCCTCTCCACTCTCTCCTCTCCCTTTCATCTCCCCTCCTCTCTCCTCCCTCCCTATTTTCTCTCCTCCTCTCCTCTCCGGTCGTAGTGGCTTTAGAAGCCAGGACGGTCGTCACCAGCCCCAGTAAACACACGCAGAATTACCACAGTGGTCGTAGCTAAAACCCTCTCCCTAATAATGCATCTAGAGTCCCCAGTCCCATCCAAGCCACCAGCCATTCCAGGCTTGACCAGGTCTCCATACCTCCGCTCTTAACTCCCTTCCCCCCCCCCCCAAGTGTCCTGTCTGCAGTTTGTGAATCCCCATTCTCTGTGACGACCCCCACCCCCCTCCCATGGAAGTTTCTCACTGCCTGGGTCGTGGTCCTCGATCCCCAAGGCTGGCTCACTTCAGGGTCCCATTTCCCCGGTAACTTTGTTGCTCCTTTTACCGCACGACGTCGCGGTTTACAGCTTGGCCTCCCGTCACCTCCAGTGTGAAGTGTGAGGTGTAGGAGCCTGCTGTGTGCGGTCACAGGGTGCTGAGCGGAGCGTCTCACGTTTGGTGACTGTAGGTGGGTCCTTGATAAGAGGACCTGCGTGCCAGGAGTTGTGTTAGGCTAGTTTGGGGGAAGAAGTGTCAGGGTTACCTTCCTACGTTCTTGAGTAGAGAAACTTCAGAGAATGGGAGGTGGGGACGACTAGGTTGACTCTGAGAGGTGGGTTGGGAGGCGACGATCACAGATGAGGTAACCAGAGACCCGGAGACGTCGCGCTGATCCCAGCCCAGCCCCGCGGGCGCGCAGACACCTTGGAAAGCTGGCGCGGCGCCGCAGGGAGAGGCGGCAGCCGGAGCGTGGGGGGTGGCAGCGCCCGGAGAGCTGCGGGGGTGAGCGGGGTGTGAGCCGGGAGCGCGGGCGACAGATGTCGCGTGGGCTCGCGCAGCCCGGGCGCTGGCGAAGAGAAGTGTCGCTTCGGGGTGCCCTGAACCCGATTCTCCGTTTCTGGAGGTCCCATGCGCGTCTCCCCTCTGTCCCTCTTTTCAAAAGTACTGCTGCTGCAGAATCCCGGGGGTGGGATCAATATTTTTGAGAAGAAATGGCAGAGCAAGGGTCAGTAGGAAGGGAAGGAAGGCTAGTAGTGAGGGACCTGGGACGTGGACTCTGGCGTTGTGGGGTACAGGCGGGAAGGCAGAAGTGCTCTGTTACCACCCAGGAGGTCAAAGACCAGGGCTGGAGCGTGTACCTGTACAGGTGTGCATGAATGTCAGGAGCTGGGGTGCTCAGGGACGCCGAAAAAGAGGCGGCGGTCTAGGCGGATCCGTTACTCCAGTCTGCGCCCTGAGGAGGGTGAGAAGTTGGAACACTGGAGCCCGAATGGCAGGCAGGTAGTGGTGGTGATGATTTTCTTGTTTCGACGTGGATGCCCGCTGCAGGAGCGGCAGCCCAAGTCACCTCAGAACTGACTTTCTTTCTACCCTAGTCTGTTTCTGTCCCGGAGGAAGCACCATGCTGTGCCCTGACTTAGGGACCCCAAAACACATTCCAGTTCCTGGGTTCTCCTGCCTGCTGCACCCCCCACAACAGCCACACCCATCAGGGTTCTCACCTCTCTGGTGCTCCTGACCCTGAAGGTACCAGTGTTTTCCCTTGCACTGTCTGAAGCCCATGCTGGGGTTCCCCCCCTTGGCCTCACCACCTCCTCCCATGACAAGAGGACCAAGCCCATCATTTTCCAGTCTGCCCAAGTTGACTAGAGCAAGGAAAATCGGTCAAGAGAGTAATTGGTTGAATTCTGTACTGGCTGAGGGGCGTTCTCCGCTTTGCTCAGCTCGGGTGATGGGAACGCTCATGCCTACTTTGTGTATCTGGGCGAGGGTATTGGGCTGGGGGACACCACTCCTAATCTTTCAGGAGCTTAGCTTTAAGTAGGGTCGGTGGTACCAACAAACTTGTTCTGAGCCCCAATTGTGAGCCACTAACATTTGTTTCCTCAAAGTTACCAATAAGAGGAAGGAAGCAAGCAAGGAAGGAAGGAAGGAGGGAAGGAAGGAAGGCAGACTCAGTTTTTCTGTATGTGAAATGGGAACACTAATAGCTTACAACACAGGTTGGATGAACAGCGTTCCCTGCTTCTGGGAAGCTCTCAGGGTCGGGGCTACTGTGTAGCTCAGTGATGGATCATGGAGCATGTGCTTAACATGGATTCAACCCTGGCAGCAAAGTAACAATGACAACAACAAAGTGGCCTCCGACGTGTGCTACCATGACTCTTACTGAGCACTTAACGGCTGGCTCTCTTTCCAACATGGGCCGCGTCCTCTCATGTTCATTGCGGGCGAACTGCACCATCCTTTTGGGAAATTTTTATTTCTATTCTATTTATTCATTGTTTGTGGGCATACAAGTGTCCAAGAGGACAACTTGCTGGTGTCAGTTCTTTTCTGCGTCTGTCCAAGATATCAAACTCAAGTTAGCAGGCTGGGCTGGTGATGTCTTCACCCACCCAGCCCTCTGCCACACCCCTAGCCGGTCTTACTTGGGACGTCAGCTCAGGACAGAGTATGATGATAGAACAGACAAGGCAGTGAGGCCGGGAGCCGGCTCAGTGGTGCAGCATTTTCCGTGCAAGCTTGAGGACCTGCGCTTGGATGCCCTGTGTGTGTGTACAAACCCTGTGGGGCAGCATGGAGATGTAATCCCAGCTCTGGGGGCGGGGGGTGGAGTGAGGTAGAGGCAGGTGATCCTGGCCAGCCAGCCTAGCTAAAAGGGGGGGGGGAGGTGCGATTGAATCCAAAAAAGATAGACCGTAGTAAAGACACCTGACCTCCACTGACCTCCACCTCTGGCCTCTGCTCCTGCACACATGGGTAAGTTTATCCGAGTTTGCATGCATGGCAGGTAGGTTTAGGAACCAGAAGGAAGGGTTTGCTCAGCACACAGGAGGTCCCGGGTTCCACCCCTAGCATGGGAGTTGGGGTACCTGGCCTTTGTGGGCAGTGAGACCCCAGGTAAGAGCTACGGCCGCCAGTAAAGGCCAGCCATCAAGCTGAGAGGTGCTCTGACGGTAGCTATTTAAGGGTGGCCAGTGCTGGGCCTGGCTCTTGATTCACTCGGCTTGAAAGTGTCAGGGTCATTCTTTTCACTTCCAGATGGGATAGATGCTCTGAGGTGGAGAGCATTTACCCGAGTCTTTGTAAAGCATGAGGTGACGCTGGAGTTTTCAGTTTGAAGTGATGGCCACCTTTTCCCCCCCACCTCCCCCCCACCCTGCCTGGGGGCTGTAGTGAAGGAGAGGACCTGGTAAAGTAGAGGTGGTAGGGGTTGGAGGGTGCACCTAGGGGGCTGGCGAGGCCCTGAGGAAGAGGGTGAGGTAACCCAGTCAAGGCCCAAAGACACCAGAGAGAAACAAAAGAGATTGTGTGGTGAGTGGGGAGGGAGGGCGCTGGGAGCTGCGTGCCTCTAGAGGGGGAAGGGAGGGGAAAGAGAAAATGGGGCCCTGGAATCTGTCTTTAAGAGGGGAACCAGGGGAGGGCAGCAGACTCCTGCTTTGGGACTAGAAGAGGAGGAAAAAGGAGCCTGTGGGCAAAGCGGTCAGCTACAAGGAAGATAATGGGGATGCTTTAAGGAATTAATGCTGGGCTGTTTGACCAGCTAGACAGGGCAGTTTGGGAACTAAGTGGTTAAATCTGGAGGTGCCTCCCAGCATTCACCAGGATTACGAGGTCAGCTCACCGGAGCCCCAGGCTCTTACTTGGCAGGGGAGGGAGACAGTTGCTGCAGGCGACAGATGTTAAGGATGAACTCCGGGGAAGGGGCCAGATGTGCAGGGCAGCAGCAGCCTTCTGGCCACACGGTCCCTGTCTGAAACCTTCGCTTGCCTAGTGCGAGGGCCACGTGTGTACAAGTGCCAGAATTAGCCACGGAAGTAGAAGCGCTTGCTGGGTAATTAAAGATGCCCCAGATGCAGCCAGGTGGGTCCAGCCTTCCCACCACTAAGTTTTAAAAAGCCAGGCTCCTTGGGAGGCAGGAAGGGAGTCAGCTTTGTTTCCCTCCGCTAATGTTTGTGTGACCCAGCACCGTTCAGCCCCCAGAGACTTACCAGTCCCTGCTGTACAGCTATGCGCTGGGGAAACGCATCCGTACCGAACGAGGCAAGCTATTTGGTTTTTTTCCCATAGTCACTTTCTCTGATTTTCTACCACTATTCACGTTTGTATCAGTAGAATTCTGTGGTGCTGAGCATGGAATCCAGAGCCTCGGCTGTGCCAGGCACCTGCTCTATCCATTCCTGAATAAGTGACCACTTCACGCCTGCTGTAGAACCAGAAATCCCCTACATCATGGAAACTGTATTCTATATATTAAAAAAAGTTTGCATGTGTGCACACAGTGTTTGTGTGTTTATATGTATGTGCACATGTGTGTGTGTGTGTGTGTGTGTGTGTGTGTCCCCACAGCCTAGGTGTAGAGGTCAGAGACCAACCTGCTGGAATCAGTTCTCTCCTGGGGATCAAACTCGGGGCCTCCAGCCTGGTGGCAAGTACCTTTACCCGCTAAGCCATTTCGCTGGCCCACCCTTGTGATACTTCAGGGTTGCCTAGACCTGCAGCCTATGGCTTTCCTCATCTGTGTTCCCTACCCACCGCTGTTGGCTGTCCAGGTGTTTGAGGCATGGTGAGGAACACCCAGTGGCCCTGCTCTGTACAGACCGGACTTTAAAATGGCCACGTTTTTAAGAGTAGAACTCTGGTAGGGAAGTGCTTGTCACCATTCGTGTATTAACCTTTTTGTTTTGTTTTGTTTTCCAAGACAGGGTTTCTCTGTGTAGTCCTGGCTGTCCTGGAACTCACTCTGTAGACCAGGCTGGCCTTGAACTCACAGAGATCCACCTGCCTCTGCCTCCCCGAGTGCTGGGATTAAAGGCGTGCGACACCACCACCTGGCAGCATTTGTGTATGACAGAGACTGTCTACAAAATGAAAGCTCATGGTAAAGACTCAAAGGAACCTTCTAGATTCTAGGTCTAGAAGACACGAGTATGTGCCTAGCATCTAGATACACGCTGTCATTCACCCGGTCTCTTACCACTCTCCTTCCTCTGTGAGAAGATGGAGCCTGCATACATCACTGCCTGTCAGCTTGACTCTGGAGCTCGCTGCTCCCATCCCTAGCTGAATCTTTCTTTCTATTTGTCTTTTCAAGTCAGAGTCTCATTGTGTAACCCTGGCTAGCATGAAACTCTCTCTATAGGCCACACTGGCCTTAAACTCCTAGAGATCTGCCTGTCTCTGCTGCCCAGGGCTTGCCTTCCTCTGGAATGTTCTTCATGATCCATACCTCTTGTCAATGAGGAGTGCAGATAACTCCAAGTCTTGGCCACCTCCCTAAAGTCATGGAGTGTTTCCCGGGGTACCTGGCCCCTAGGCCAGGACTCATGTCTATCATTACAGTCTTGGCTGTGGTGCTTGGGACTTCATGAACCGTGTAGGGTGCTACTGTGCTAGCAATGGGAAAATGGCTTTTAGTGGAGTGACTTCTGCTCTTTAGTGGGGACAATGTGAACCCAATGAAATGGAGTCCAGAAGAACTATTATTTTGAAAGCCAGCCCAGACTTAAAATACAGCCTGTAGGGGGTGGGGATACAGCTCAGTGAATGGAGTGTTTACTACCCAAACCAGAGGACCTGTGTTTGGATCGCATATAAAAGCCAGGCTTTGCACAAATGCCAGAAATCTCAGAGCTGGGGAGGCAGAGACAGGCAGATCTCTGGAGCTCACTGACCACCCAGCCAAACTGGCAACTCAGTCAGGTTCAGTGAGACCCTGTCTCAAAAAACTAAGGTGGAGAGGAAGTGAAGACACCTGACATTGACCCCTCTGGCCTCATAAATATACAGTACCCACACAAAGACACACACACACACCAAACAAAACAGAAAAACAAAAGAAACACTGCCTTTTGGCAGACCGTGGACTTACTTATCAGTCTGACTTCACCATTAAGAATATTGACCCATATTTCATGCCTGAGGGAGAGCAGTGGGGGACATGAATCCTGGAGTCAGAGTGACTTCACATAAAGCCTCTACCTGCCATTTACCAGCTGTGTGGCCCTGAGCACATCCGTTTGCCTCCCAGGGTGCTCCTCTGTGAACTGGAATCACAATGATACCTGCACCCATGGGTCCTGATCCTGTCTAGTGAGGGCCTGGCTCCACGTCACCCAAGCTGCGAGAACCCGCCTTGTGTGTCTGGCGTCGGGAGACAGGCTGATCTAAGCTGCTGTGCATAGCCTGACATGGATGTGCCCTGGAGATAGACAGTTTGGGGTTCTGTGCTGCTTTCCTTTGGGGTCAGAGGTCAGCCTGTGTGCCACATTCATGGTGTGGTGTGGGGGAGAACACTAAGGACTTCTTTGTTCTGTTTTTCAAGACAGTGTTTCTCTGTGCAACAGTCTTGCCTATCCTGGAACTCTCTTTGTAAAAGCCACCACCTACCTGAGGACTTTTTTGATGCTCAGTTTAAAGCAGCTGCTAGTGCTTCCCTCTCCCCCATCTGTGACTCAGGAGCCTGATGAAGTCACCAGGTCTAAGCTGAGATAGTGACTGCGTGGCCAGTGCCCTGGTCATGCTCTCAGGATGGCTTATGCTGGCTCCGAACTCCTCATAATGGAGCAGGCAAGTGTGGGCATTCATCCCTTACCATATGCCGCACCAACAGGAGAACAGAAAATGGATGTGGGGGACCAGCAAGTTCCTGGAAATGACACAGCAAGCCCAACGGATGTGCTCCTCAGTGAGAGGAGCCATTGTCTTGATCAATTTTCAAAAGATCTGTGACACCTCTCCCCCAACACCAGCTTTCTAGAAACATCCAGACCGGAACAGGATATTAGATACCATCCAATCCAACTCCTGTACCTTGCAGATGGGAAAGTGAGGCTCAGAGGAAACCCATGGTGGTAAAACGTGGTTAGCTTAAAAGCCAGGTAGCTGTTCCTCATAGCGTGGGTTGAGTGGGGGCAACCTCCACAGGGAACACAGCCTCAGTTCGCGACCTCCACGGGGAACACAGCCCCAGTTTTGATTTAGGATTTCCCTGAAACACTTACGAAGCAGGCATTCTCCTACAGTTTTTCTTAAAAATATGGAAAGTTTTAGCAGCATTCTCTATGCCCACGTGACAGTAAGACCCCTGTATGTTACAAACCAATCCATACCACAGCTCATCCTGGCTTACCAAAGGAGGCTCAATGAGGTTCAGTGCATACCTGTGGGATCCTCTCTGGCAGCACTCCCTCCACCTGAAAGTTCCTCCTCCCTCCATCTGGAAGCCCTCCCTCCAGCCCACACACACCTGTATAGATCCCACGTTAAGCGCCTGAGCTCATCCATTGAGATCTTCCCCCTGTGGGACTGGAAGATGGGCATCAGCCTTTTCAATGGCTGCACTCCGTTCCTTTGTTTGCACGAACCACCGCTTGCTTATCTCGTCACCTTCTCAGTGAACATCCACCCTGTCCACTTAGTAACCCTAGAAACCAGCTTGCGGTGAACATTTTTGTTTGGACGCCTTCCAAGCAAAATGTGCATAGTTCTCAGAGGTGACACCGTCGCGCCAAAGCAAGTCCATATTATAACACCTAGCACACACAGACACAGTCATCCTGACATCGGACAGTCCCTGTCTGTCCCTGTTGGGCTTGGTGGCACACAGCTGTGGTCTATGCTCAGGAGTGTGAGGCAGGAGGATGGCTTAAGACAGGAATCCGAGGCTAGCCTGAACAGCAGAGCAAGACTCTGTCTCAAAAAGAGGAAAGAATGCCCGGCTTACTTGGGTTTGCTCCTATGTCGAGCGAGCCCTTCTGAAAGTCAGTTGTTGGGCTGTGGCAGTGGCAGAAGCTATGGGTGCTGTAGTCTCCTCATACATTAAAGGAGTCAGTGACCTCATAGGCTGTGTCAATACCCAATGACTGCCAGCAAGGGCCAGGCCAAGGGGACACCCTTCCCAGCGGTTTATCAGTCCCATTGGCTCCCCTCAGCCTCCAGCAGGAACAACTCAGATGGAGACTGAAGTGAACACCCACTAGAGCAATCTTCCATCTTCAAGGATGCTGCCCCAAAGAGCTCCTCAGTCCCTGCACCAGGAGCGCTGTCTCACTCCATCCATGTCAAGCTGCTGGGAGCTGGCATGCTCCACGTTCGCCAGAGCGCAGCAGATGCAGAATTCAACACCAGGCTGGGCTCTAGAGACAGAATGGTAGATAAGAAAGAAAATGTTGGGCGGTGGGGGCGCACGCCTTTAATTCCAGCACTCGGGAAGCAGAGGCAGGCGGATCTCTGTGAGTTCAAAGCCAGCCCTGGTCTACAGAGCGAGTTCCAGGACAGCCAGGGCTGTTACACAGAGAAACTCTGTCTTGAAAAAAAAAAAAAACAGCAAAGAAAAAGAAGGAAAGAACAAAAAGACAGAGTTGGTAAATGCATATTAAAGATCCCAGACAGAACTAACTTTAGTGCCTGTCTGGGCAAGGGAAATTCGAAACTTACGGCATCTGTCCTTCTGCCAAATTATACACACGTGTATTAGACCATGTTTGTCACCTAGCTGGACAATTTGAGCACCCCTAATCTGAAAATGTGAACTTTAAAACGTGTGGGTGTATAAGTTCATCTGTGTGCACATGGCTCAAGGTTAATGTTGGGTGCCTTCCTCCATCTCTCTCCACCTTATGTTCGGAAGCATATGCTTGAACCCAGAACTCACCAGCTCCTGCTAGTACGGTTGGCCAGCTTGCTCTGGGGATCCCATCTCTGTGTAAGCATAAGAAATACAATTAGAGTTCCATACTCCTTTGGCTTTTTAATTTTAAACAAAATTAAATATTTTTTAACATGTTTACTATTTTTATGTGTATGGGTGTTTTGCCTGCCAGTACCCAAGGGCTCCTGATTGTTGGGAGCTGGGAATTGAACAAGGGTTTTCTAGAAGAGCAACAATTGCTTTGAACCCCTGAGACAGCTCTCCATCTCCCACACTCCCCAACACTTCAATACCAAGCATTTCAGATAAAGAATACTGAAGTGTGTGTGTGTGTGTGTGTGCGCGCGCGCGCGCGCGCGTGCGCATGTGTGTGTCTACAAACATGCTCACTAAAGGAGAAAGGGACCTTAATGTTTAGCCTATCACCCTTTTCAGTTCAGACCCACAACATTGTCTCGGCATGTTTACTTTTTGTGGTGTTGGGGATGGAAGCCAGGGCCTAACCCAGTGAGCCCAAGCTCAGCTCTAGCACCATTGAGTTTTTGTCTGTCTTCTGTCTTGTCTATGTTTTTATTTATGTATTTATGTATTTATGTATTTATTTATTATGTATACAACATTCTGTCTGTGTGTATGCCTGCAGGCCAGAAGAGGGCACCAGACTTCATTAAAGATGGTTGTGAGCGACCATGTGGTTGCTGGGAATTGAACTCAGGACCTTTGGAAGAGCAGGCAATGCTCTTACCCACTGAGCCATCTCTCCAGCCCCTGTGTTTCTTTTTTGAGACAAGATTCAGCTGGTGTGGAAGTCACAGAGACCCACTGGCCTCTGCCTCCTGAGTGTTGGGGCCAAAGGTGTGTGCCAGCAGGCTCCACCTCACTTTCTATCTTTCTAACCCACACATAGTTTAGTTTGCCAATCCAACCTCCTATTGGGGAACACTTGAGTCCTTTCAAGTGGCTGCTGAGGTCACAGAGCAAGCTGGAAGTGGGTCTTTGGGCACATCTGTGGGATTTGTTCTGCAAGTGAGATCTGCAAACCTCAAAAAAAAAAAAAAAGCAAAAGCAAAACAAAAACAAAAAACAAGAGCAACAACAATGCATATCCAGGCCAGCCCCGACTGTGGGACTTGGTCACATGGAGGCTGCAGTGTGAGGAACACATTAGCGGTTCACACGCTTGTTTGTGGGGCTCATATCTGTGAGTATCACTCAGCAAACAGTGCTTCAGTGGGCCCTAGTGCTGGTCCCTTTGGCAGCTGCAGGGATGTGGCTTGGATGCATCCCCCAAGGCTGAGCGTTTAAAAGGCTTGTTTTCACTCTGTTGTGCTACCTCAAGGTGGTAGAGCCTTTAAGCTTTGGTGCAAAGTCTTTCAGTCACAGGAAGTGTACCCTGGAGGATATTGGGACCCCGGGTTCTTCCTCTTTTGCTTCCTGGTCATCATGAGGAGAGCAGCTTTATAGTATCCCACGTCCCAGCCTCAAAGGAATAAAGTCAACCTTCTCTCTTGCTCATCACCTCTGGTATTTTGTTACAGCAACAGAAAGCTGACTGACAAACCCAGGAAACCCTTAGATTCTTTCCATGCTCAGTGATTTACAGGTAGGACAGGCAAGTTGCTGGCTACCTAGAAAGAAAACTAACTGCCTTCTTTTGGGATCAAAGGGGATGACAGTTTTGAAAGTAACGTCTCCTCTGGGAGCCATGGTTGTCCTCCCTTCGCCAGCTGCATTCAGCTAACATCCGAGGCGACCCCAGTTCCTGGTGCTTTCCCATGTGGAGTCCTCTGGTTGCTCCAGTTCACTTTAATAATCCGTTCTATAGATGGAAAGACCATGCTTGTGTCTCAAGGCTCAGAAGCTGATCAAGAACCATTTTCTGGGGAGACTACAGCCCAAGGGGGAAGCCTACTGTTACTGTTTCTCTAAATAGCCACGGTATCAAACTGCTCTTTAAACACTCGAGTTTATACCAACAGATTGGTGCTGCCTCCGGCCCTCATCAGAGAATCTTCTCACAGTAGCAGGCGGGGTTGACCGGGAGTTAGTTTTTGATGTTTGGGGCATGTGCTTGCTCACTTGTTGGCTAGCTCTATTTCTTCCCACATACCCAGACTTGAGAGCCTCATTGTACCCTGGCTAGGTCCTTGGAATCCCACCCTCAGTCGGGCTCTCTTTCAGGCGGCTATGTGCTGCCTCTGCTTGGGCTGCCATAGCCCATGTTTCCCCAGACTGCACCTGCTCTTTGAGAGAAATGTTATGAACTTCTTCCCCTCTGCCCCTGGTGGCTCCAGAAGGTCCCATGAGCAAGGGGCACAGCAGTGGCTCATAGCACACAGCACTGGGGTTTGCGTGGGTATGAAAGAATGAGTTACAAAACTAAATTGTCCCCAACTCTGTCTGGAATATGGGGGTGGAGGTGTGAGAGGAGTAGATGAATAACCTGTTTGCAAACAGGGAAGGGTATTGACCCTCTAGATTTTCATTGGTCCATCTACCTACCGACCACCTACCTACCGACCTCCTACCTACCGACCATCTACCTACCGACCTCCTACCTACCGACCACCTACCTACCGACCTCCTACCTACCGACCATCTACCTACCGACCTCCTACCTACCGACCACCTACCTACCGACCTCCCTCCCTCACATCCATCATTTACTGGTGACTTACCTATCAATCATCTACCTGTTATTTATCTGTTACTATTTATACACTTATTTAATTTTGGTACAGAAAATGGTATTTACCTTAAGGGCCAAAATTCATCAAACCAGACAAGGTCCTATGTGGTCACATGGACTAGCCTGGAACTTCCTAGTTTCTAGGACTGACCAAGGATGACCTTCTTTTCCTGATTCACCTGGCACCACCTTCCCAGAGCTTGAATTACAGGCATGCAAGACCATGTGTGGTTTACTGCAATGCTGGGGATGGATGGAACCAGAAGTTTCTTGCATGCTAGGCTACAAGAGTTTCTCAAACCACGCCTGGCTCAAATTCTGTTTTTAATCACAGATGATGCCCATATAAATGTACAGGTCTGAAAGCGTGTGTGTGTGTGTGTGTGTGTGTGTGTGTGTGTGTGTGTGTGTGTAGGGGTAATGGTATGTGCACTCCAGGAAAGAAGTCTTGCTACTACTACAGAGGCAGAGTCTCTGGGACTGGGAGAAGAGCCCTGGTCTGGCTTTGGAGAGCCCTCTCCCCCCAAGTCAGAACTTTGTGTTGCAAGGCCCCCTCTGCCCCTCCCCGGGTGCACAGACATCACCTGGGAAGCTGACTGCACTGACAGAAAAACAAATCTTTATTTCCACAGGTTGGCGAAACCCTGTATCCTTGGAGGAAGCTGGTTCCCATTTTCCTGAGGGGGGAGCCCGGACCTTGGAAGGAAGCCCAATGGAAAGACCCAACCAGAGCTGATGGTGGAAACACGGACTGAGGAAGCCCCCGGGAAGTCCAGCTGCAGAGATAGCCACCCCGATGCTATTTACATATAGCTATACATATATATATATATATATAGACACACACACACACAGAAAAAAAATACAAAATTCTGTATCTGTGCATGCCTGCGGGGCATGTGGTCCCTCCCCTTTCCGTACCTTGCAATGTGAACTTTGAGACTTTGTAATGTCTGGGGCAGCAGGGGAGACAGATGCTTGCTGCTCTGTGTGTGCTGGAAACTTACATGGACTGGTGGGATCAGCCTCAGCATGGACCAACTGCCCAGCACAGATGTTGGCGTGGAGTAGTGGGAACCCTGCCAAAGGCAAGATGGACAAAAACAAAGGGGATGTGGGGCCCGTTTTGTTGGGTGCAGCCTGGGGTCCCTCTCCATTTCTTGACGTGTCCTAGTCTCTCTCTCTGTGTCCCTATCTAGACAGCTCTCATGGTCACAGCCAGAGAAACGGGATGTCATTTTCTTTTCCTACCTATCTGGTGTGTGTGGTGCTGAACTTCAGATTCTCTTGGTGCTAAGTGTGTCCTTGGCGTGGTCAGAGTCTTAACTGACAGACCCAGAAGGCCAGGGGACGACAGGTTTCTATTTTGCTCTTTGAATATCCTCTTTTTTTTTAAGGGCCAAGTAATGAGTGCCACTAGGGAGTCTTTCTATGGGGGAGCAGGGAAGGCTCACAGGAGTTTAGGAGCAAACCCTGGGGTGCCTGGGAAGGAGGAGGGGCGAGCCTGGTTGCAGAAGCTGCTTAGGAGTTGGCAGCTCCCTCCTCCCCCTGCAGCAATATCCTGGGAGACTGCTGTGGCCTCCCCCACTTCCTAAGGGGATTCAGGGCTTGGGTTTTATAAAGAGCCAAGAAATGGCTGCGTTCTGACGGAGGAGCGTGATTTACAAGCAGGGGATGTTGGGGAGGGGGTGGACCTTTTAAATGGAATGTCCGATTTCCCTGCTCACCAAACACACATAGGATAAGCTACTGTTTTCAGAAGTTTCTCGAAGGGCTAATATAAATAAATAAATAAATAGATATATAAATACATATATTATATATATATAAAATGAAGCTGTGTGCTTGACTGATATTTGACTGCAAGGGCTCACTGCTTCAGGAGTGATGATTAATTTTTGCTTTCATTTTTTTAAAAAAAGATTCCAACAGAAACAGGTATTATTCCTCTGCATGGATACTTTATTGCCTCTATTGTGATCTTTGTAGCTGAGTTGGTGAGGGAGCCTGCCTTGGGCTCAGTGAGACAGTTACTCTTATTTTTAATTTTTGAGACAAGGTCTGGTGCTGGAGACCAGGCTGACCTCTGATCTTGAGCCCCCTGCCTTTGCATCTGGCATTTGGGACACTGCCTGCCAGGGGGACAGTCATTTTCCCCTGGCTGAATTTGAAGGTCGCTTGCTTGGTGAATGGGGACCAGGGGGTCTGCTAGGAAGCATCAGTTATTAGGGTGCACAGGGCTACAAGGGAAATGGTCCCGGTCAATTATGCTGAGTGTGATCAGTTCCTAAAGTACACACCCTCTCAGTCCAGTGACAGCGGGCTCCTTTCATTCATTTTTCCTTCTCCATATTGAATCCATGCCTTACAGTTCTCTAAATAACTTATTAAAGAAAATGCAACTGAGAACTCAATGCTGAAGCCTCCCCCCCTCAACTGCCAGAATTGAAATCAGCAAAGGAAAAAAAAAATAACAAAGAGTTTATTTGGCAGGGAGGCAGCAGGCAGCATGCCGAGCCCTCCTCACCAAGCCGGAATTACACAGGATCTGGAAAACACTCTCTGTATTTAGTCCCTTTCTGAGCAAGGAACAGAGTCCTTGCAAAGCATCCAGGGAAGGTACTTGCTATGGTGGGAATCAGGGGTGTCAGGCTCTTTAAAGAGATATTGTCAAGATCGCAGTGGGGACTTGCTAACCCCAGAGAGACCCAGCATAAGGGTGAGAGGTCAGAGAATACCTCCCTTTTTGTGTTTTGCTTTTGAGCCTGACATTGCCTGTTAGCATAGGCTATCTCTCTGGAGGATTTGAACTCCAAATACAGGAGTTGACATCTCCGATGATTTTCATTTCAATGAAGCTGTGCTGCTGAGAGAACCTGGGCACCCATGACCTTGCGATGGCACTTTCCAGCCAAGCCCTCTGTAAATATTCTCCGGTAGTAATGGAAACCATGTATTTATCGAAAGGAGGATAGGGTGGGGGAGGGGGAGCTTGGCTCACACGCTGTTCATTCGAGTGCGCTTCTTCTTCGCCCCGAATTTGATGGGGTTGTTTTTAAATGCTGTTTTTATATGAGATTTGACTTCTTGATGGACATTTGTATTAGGATACTGAAGCATGCTAGCCATGTCTGTTGTCTCCACTGTCTCTGATGTGACGTTACTTGGACTGCATGAGATAGTGGGATGGGCTTTTTGTTGATGGTGTTATTGCAAAAGGAAAAAACAAAACAACAACAAAAAACCCAACTTCCACAGTGTGTGAAGTGCTGGCACCATCCTCCCTTTTATCCCCCGCTTCCCCTGGCTGCCAAGGAGCATTGATTTTGATTTGCCTCTCTGCAGTCTGTGATGAGGAAAAGAGAGGGAGAGAGGCTTTGAAATAAATTTTGAAAAAGACCTCATACTGAGTCAGCAGACAGCAGCATGTGTGTGTGTGTGTGTGTGTGTGTCCGTGCAAAGCCTAGGAGGTCTCTGAGATCATTGCTAGGGAGCTAGCTGTGTGACGAGATGAGGTACTATCTGTCACCTGGGTCCAAAAGCTGCTGCCTGCTCTCTGAGGGTGAGGGTCCTGGAGTCTGGGGGACTGAAGCCTTCCAGAGTAGGTCCACTCTCTTCTGGAAGCTTCTCTCCTTTACCTCATCCTCAACAAGCAAGATCTCTGTTTAAGTTTGAGGTTCCATCTCTCTTTGTTTTGGAAAGGGAGAGTCTGAGCCAGAGCTGTTTTGGAGAGCCCCTGGACACTTCCTGTCCCCACTCCCCCAGCTTCCTAGCCATATTTCCTCTTCACCTCTATGGATAGCCTTGTTCTATTTCCTCTCTACTGTGATGAGGAGTAGGGACCTAAACAAATCGTCACAGGATAAGGAGGCTGCGAATGCCCTGTGACACTTCATACAGCTGAGCTCATGTCTCGTGTGTGCCTGACTATTGCCATGTTTCTGAAATTGACCAAGTGTCATTCTTCCTCACTGAGGACTGAGGGAGGAAGCAGACACCGGCACACCCTACACAAATATCTCCAGGAGACACTTTGGAGGTCACTAGTGTGCACTATTTATGTTTGTTACAGTTTTGTGAGACACGGAGCCCAGACTGGTCTTGATCTCACTATACAGGAGAGGATAACCCTAAACTAGGTATCCTCCTGCCTCCACTTCCTGATTCCAGGTGTGGGCCACTACACCTGGCTTATGCTGGACTGTTTGAATATCCACAGTGAACTGTTAGAAACTGCAGTGACCGGAACACAGACTCTCTACTGTGTTCATACTATTTTCTTTTCTGAGCCTAAAGTCAAATTGGGGGAGCCCAGGTGGTCAGAAGTTGGTTGAGGATTTGGGGAGTAGGAGAGGAGCAGACTATTCCTGTGTGAGCTGATCCGAAGGCCCACAAAGGGGGTACGCTGACATCACAGTGTCTTTTGAAACCGTTAGCCAAAAGTTTATCTTTTTGAAGATTTTGATCAATTCGCTCGATACCTATTTACTGAGCATCTAGAGTGTGCCAGCTGGAGACCTCCACCTTGGAACGAACTTGGTTATGGTACAGCAACGGTCCTTTTGGAGACCAGATGCTGTGAAATGTCCCTTTGCAGTCTGGCTCACAATTTGTAACAGATCTGCCAGGTCACCATGGTGACCTCACGCCTTGCTGGCAGATTGCTATATAGTTTTTTTTTTTTTTTTTGCATGCCATGCTCTGGGCTGAATACAATTAAAAAGCTTGCTGTATTGTCTCCTCAGTGGGAAGATTGGTCCCTTTGTACATAATCAAAGACCCCTTCACAGAACGAGTACTGCCCACCGTGGAGTACTGCACGAGGTGCTTCCTGAGGCTTCGCCCGAGAGATCCTCACCCTAGTGGTAGTGCCACTGAGCCCATTTTACAGATGAAGAAGCTGAAGGTGCCCAACAGCCAGTGGCCGATCTAAGGTTTGCATTTGAATCCGTGTGACACAGGGAGGCACTAGCATTAGATCAAGGGGCTCTGGTGTTGTTCATTTGAAAGCAAGCATTGTGTTTCCTCGCTCATGAGCAGACACTGCTAGTCCAGAGGCAAGGACGCACCTGTGGGCCAGCAGGGCGTGTCTACATTAGCTCAATGGAAAGAATGCCTTATCTGGGGGCACTTGAGAGCTGGCTGAATGGTTTCAGGGGGTTTCTCCCAGCTTCAATAAAGTCCAGGGTGAAGGGTGTCTAATGTGCAAATGGCTTGTCCCACTCATCTCCTTGGCTATGGGAAGTTTTTCTTACCTCTCTTATCTATCTTCTCTCCTGAACCCCAGACTCCCCCAAAGTCTTTGCACTGTAAGAGTCAAGGAGCCCATGTACATGGCAGAGATGGTTGTGAAGGGCATTTGGAACCTGGGGGACATTCTGTCTGGGTCCTGACATTGTTGCCTTGTGCTCTTTTCTAAGTGGAATTTCCTACCTGGACGCTTTGTACATATTTGTTACACTTTTAATAAAAAAATGATTGTGCACCTCCAGTGAAGACCTGTGCGTGTTCATTTCCTTGGGGAAGGTCGGTCCTCAGGGACCACGGGATGAGCATAGCTGCACAGTGACAGGTGACTCCTCTCTGCACAGGCAGTGCTAGCACATGGAGGTCAGAGGTCAACTACAGAAACTGTCACCTTTTTTATTGACAGGATCTCACAGGGCTTCACAGCCCTGGCTAGCCTGGAACTCAATAAGTTGACCAGGTACTCAGAGGTCCAATTGCCTCTGCTCCTAAGTGCTGGGATTACAAAAAGGTATGTGCCACTATGCCCAGCTCCACCTTGTCTTTTGAAACTGGGTGTCTTCATTGACCTGCAGCTCACTGAGGCAGCTAGACTAGGTGCCTAGCAAGCCCCATAGGGGCACGATTGCCACCTGAGACTACTAATTTGTACTTTGTTAGATCCCTGGCAAGTTCTGGATTTATTATTTTAGATTATTATGGTTTTTGAGATAGAGGTCATGATACAGTCGGGGACCTGCCTCGACTCTCAATCCTACCCTCGGTCTCATTAGAGTTGTGAACCATGACATGTAGACGAACCAGCCACTCTCCCCTCTACCTACCAGTGCTGGAGATGGGGCCTGGAGCCCTGTGCATTCGCAGCCAGCATTCTCCCACTGAATCATGTCCGCCCTCACTGGCAGAATGTAAGCAGATTCTCTGCTGATGAGCAGAGCCCTGGCCAAGCAAGTGTTTCCTGATCACCACCAATTCCACACCCCCAGTCAGCAGTGGGGTGTGCTGCGTGGGCACCCAAACAGCAGTGAGATGTGGGGCTTCCAGGGCACACAGACTAAAGTGCTCTGATAATATCTCTCAATTCAGAGTCAAGGACACCCTGGTATGTTTTTGTGGGCACTAGAGTCAGAGTGTGGTAGTCTCAGATGCAGCCTATGCCAGCAGCCTCCTTTGGGATGTCCCTGAAGACTGTCTCCCCAGAAGTCACGGTCCAACGTGGCTCCCTCTCTTCTCTTTTGTGTGTCTATGTAGTGCGTATGTGCATACATGTCTGTCTATGTGAGGCCAGAGGTCAACAATCAGTGTCTTCATCTGTCCCTCTCCTCTTCATTTTTGGAGGCAGCATCTTGGACTGAATGTGGAGCTAGGCTGGCCGGCCCCAGGAATCCGTGTCTTCTCTGCCCCCAGATTTGCTGCCACACCCAGCTTTTTACATGGGTTCTAGGGATCCAAACTCAGCTCCTCATGCTTGTGTGGCAAGCATTCCACCTACAAAGGCACCTGTGCAGCCAATCCACTTTCTATTTCTTTCTCGGCTTCTCTAGGGAGAAGCATCCGCTGTGTCTCCACAGGCGCTGCACCTCAAAACAGATCTATCTGGCTTCAGGAGGCAGACTGACCGACAAATATAAGTTGCGTCCACAGAGAAGGTTTATTGGCAGAAGGTTCTCAAAGACACCGAAGACAGCCACATGTGCCAAAGGAAAGCACCACAGACCTCAGGCCTGCTCTCGTTTCATCCTTAGCATCAGGACGGACGGTCCCAATGCTCCATACCTGTATGTCATTCCCTTTGGAAAATGCTGGCCCGGTCAAGCTCAGTCCAAAGCAGGCCTTTCTTCTTCCCACACACTTCTTGAAGATTTATTTTGTTTTAAATTATATGTGTGCATGTGCCCCGCCCCCATATACCCTTCATGTATGTGTAGGTACCTGCAGAGGTCAGAAGAGAGCCCCCAATTCCCTGGAGCTGGAGTCAACAGTAGTGAACCCCTTGATGTGAGTGCTGGGAATTGCACTCTTAACTGCTCTGGCTTCTCTCCAGTCTCCCTATAATGTTATTCTCAGGTTCTTATGCACAAACAAGACTCTGAGGACTCAGTGCGATTTGAGTCTCTGTCTCACAGATACTGGGCATCAGACACAGAACCTGATGGATGCTCCACTGATCCCCTCTCCAGGGGACACTTCTCCATAGCCCGGTGTTTGGGAAACTCTGCCCTAGCTAGGACAGAAGCAGAGTCATCTAAGCTGGGAGAAAGCCCCTGATGAGATGTCCCCCTCACAGCGTGGAAAATGAACAAGTAAGATCCTAGGCTGTCTATCATCTCACTGTTGCTGGGGGACACCCCCACCTGTGCATTCTTTATATGGCAGGGGGACAGTTTACATTTCCACAATGTTAGAGAATGGGGGTGGTAAAACCCCTGGAGCATCCGCCGGTAACCCACACTGCTTTCCTCTTCTCTCCCTTTCAAAATGGAATCTCAGGTAGCCCAGGCTATCCTGGAACTTGCTTTGTAGCCAAGGAATGCCCCTGAACTTCTGATCCTCCTGCCTCTACCTCCCAGTCTGGCATTACATGCATGCACAGCCGTGTCTAGTTTATGTGGCACTGGGCATGGAACTTGGGGCTTCCTGCATGCTAAGCAAGCACATTACTCGTTGGGCTACACCTGCAGGCCTGCTAGTTTTCTTGGTCCCAGTAAGTAACACAACATGCTAGGTTTTGTAACCCCACTGGCTACAGGGTATAGGGATGTCACATCGTCATGCAGAGCTTGGGGTCAGGTTTCCAAGCCCCACTCCCAATAGCTGCCTCTGCTCCACCCCATGCTCCACTTCTGTGAGTCTCCCCAGCTCCAATCCCTCCAAAATGCTGACAGATGTTTCCAGACAAAGTGATCTCTGATGAAAACCAGCTTCAGGCAGCCCCACCGCTCTTCCTAGGTGCCCTTTGGGCTAGAGAGAACAGAGGAGCCCATCCTCCCTTTCCTCTTAGAACATCCAGACAGCAGGATTGTTTAACATCATGGCCATTGCCATAGTAACCGAGCTTGAAGGATGCTATGGTCTCCTGGAAAGGGTGTCTTGCTGGTACCAGGGAAGAGCCGAAGAGAAAGGAAGAAATCCAGACAAGGGGTTACCCAGAGGCATGAGCCCTGGACCTCCTGGGGGAGGGAGATGGCAGTGAGGCCCCCATTTCCCCCAGGGCATGAATGCTAATCTGCCCACTAGCCATGCAGAGTTTTCTCAAACTTGGCTGGGGCCAGCCTGTTGTGGGGA
The DNA here is from genome assembly GCF_014885135.2 of Alexandromys fortis. Lineage (NCBI taxonomy): Eukaryota > Metazoa > Chordata > Mammalia > Rodentia > Cricetidae > Alexandromys > Alexandromys fortis. Next base: position 2,681,535 of record NW_026067985.1, on the reverse strand, counting down.
CATCAACAATGAGAAAACAGAGTTGAGAGAGGGTGAAGGCAGGCAGGTAGGCTTCCGGAGGCTTCTGCGTGGTCACCTGTGCTATCTCAACCCTAGTTTCCAAGCAGAGTTTCCCAACGGAAGCAGCAGCTGTGTCCTGGGGACTGGCATGTGAAGTGCACCTGCGAGCCTGCTCCCAGTGCTCCCTGCGGCCCCTCTCTGGCATTTGGTTAAAGATATAAAGCAGTCTTTTTAGAGGCTCTGGAAGGGCTGTTGTTTCTCTGAGCTAATTACCTCACTAGAGAGAGGGAGGGGAAAATGAATTGATTGTTCCTGAGCCATGAGACATCTAGGACAGGGATTGAACTGTTAGCTTCGAAGGCTCCCAGAAGAGGCAGCCATGTCCACCAGAGCTCTGCACAGGCCTGAGCTGTCAGCGAGGGAGTGACAGAAGAGGATGAGGAGAGAAGAAATGACAGAGGCCCAGTAGCATACACCCAGGAAAAAAAGAAATCAGGACAGTCAAGTCTTTCCACAGTTCCCACTGCTTGACCTCAGGAGGCAGCATCCCCAGCCTGTGTGCTCAGTGCAGGCCGCCTCTGCTGTGCCGGACACTCGGGCCACTGATCCTTAGCTACTGAGGGATGTGAGCCCGGCCTCTGCACTTCTGATAAGCTAGCTCTGCTGGTGTCTGCACGGGAGGCTCATCAGCCTGTGTTAGCTGGGGACCACATCCAGCTTCTCACCTCAGTCTCCTCGTGTGGTGGGTGAAGCCTGGTGTTCGCAAGCTAAACATTCTCCCCAGACCTGGGTCACGTCATGAGAGGCTGTACTCTTTCAGCTCATACCGGTCTGTAGCATGGAGTGCCAGCAGCAGGAAGCAGGTTAAATAGGGGAGGATTGAGGGGACGGACCACCTACCTGCAGGAAGCTAAGTCTGAGTGAGGAGGGCTCCCCTATCTGGTGGGGCAGAATGCACACACTGTACCAGGGCGATGAGGAATGTGTTGGTGGGGAGACCCTGGGCCATCAGGTAGAGGTGGTGGAAGGCAGGAGAAAGCGCTGGAGGTTGTTTTCCAGGAATCATCAGGGCTGGGCTCAGCAATGCTGGGCCCTCTGGCATCTCCAGACACTTGCGTTCCGCTCAGTACACCTGCAAGTGTGCAGATGTGGCTCCATCCTTCCAGCAGCGCAGGGTATCCACGGCAACTGAGCGGCAGAGCGGGCAGGTGCGCTCGCGGTCCAGCCACAGACAGAGGCACTCCTCGCAGAACACGTGCTGTGGGCACAGCGGTAGGAATGAGTGTGATCCGTGAGCTTGGGGACTGGGTCATCCATGCCCTCCAGGAGCTTGTGTTCCAGGAGGGGAGACAATAGGTCCCGACACATCTAAAACAGCAGTATCAGTGGCTGGTGTTCTGACTGGAAGGCAGAGGTGGGGGCCTGGGGAAACACCCCTGGGAAAGCAGCACCTTCCGTGGGAGGGCGGAGTTGGCTGGGGATAAGAAGCACACCTGAAGAGCACATGCAAAGGTCCTGAGGCCAGGATGTGTGGCTGGGTCGGAGGGGCAAGGGGATGCTGAGGCAGACAGGCACACAGAGCAAATGAACATGAGGTCAGAGGGCTGATGGGGCACAGACTGTGTGGACCCTGTGAACCATGTGAGAACTTGGACAATTTTCTTTTTGGTCTCTTTCTCTAGTCTAGACTGACCAGAACTCACTGGAAAAGCCAAAGCTGGCCTTGAACTGTTGACCATCCTGCCTGTGGCTCCTCAGTGCTGCGGTGACAGGCGTGTCCCCTTGCCGGGTTTATTCAGTACTAGAGACTGATGCCAACGCTTCATACCCGCCAGGCGAGAACTCTGCCAACTGAGCTCATTCCCAGCAGACAACTGATAATTTTGTAAACGTAAAAGACCCATTTGCTTGTTAGGTTGAGAACATGCTGGTCCATGCAAGTCCCCGCACAGGTCACACAAGCTGGGTGAGTGACAACTTCCTCGCAACTCACTTTCTTCATCTGCAAAATGGGGGTAGTAACCCTGTCTGAGCACGCTCAGCAGGCATGTGAAAACGGCTCAGACAAACAGACAAACACAGGGGTTTTCCATTGGCTTCTGGATGGCATGTCAGATGCCTGTGTCCATGAGGGCACAGCCTTGATTAGCTCTGTCGCTGTGTCTGAGAAATGTGGGTCAGGACAGGGACTCATGGGGCTCTAGGGTGAGGAAGACCCTGAGTCTGCCTCCTTGGGGGAGAAGCGACAGAGTCCAGGGCCAAGTGCAGGAATTCAAGGAACCAGGTCTGCCTAGAGTCCTAGCCGAGGAGTTCACGAGCCTTAGCCTGCCTCTGTCCACCTCTGCAGAGGGAGGAGGCATATGGAGGACAAGATGAATCTGAACCCCTCCCCAGCCACACTACTCTTACCCACCACTGTGGGCCACCTGAGGGTGGCCGGTGAGATCATCACACTCTTCAGAGGAGTCCTGTTCTTCGCCAGTGTGAGTGCCTGGCCCAGTCCTCCTTTCCCTCCTCCTCTCCTTCCTTCTCCTCTTCCACTCCCTCTTTCTCTCTCTCTCTCTCCTCTCTTTGAAACAGGGTTTCTCTGTGTAGCTCTGGCTGTCCTGAAATTCACTCTGTAGACATAGACCAAGCTGTCCTTGAACTCACAGACATCTGCTTGCCTCTGCCTCCTGTGCTGCAATAAAAGGCGTGTGCCACTAGTGCCCAGCTAGATACAGACTCTAAAGCATCAAGCACAAGTAATTTTTAAGCCCCAGTGGGCATCATAGTTTTCCTGACTTCTTGGCTATTCATACATTCAGCCAGGCTCACAGTGGTCAAGAATGTTCACACTCAGCCAGGCTCACAGGGGTCAAGAATGTTCACACTAGCCAGGCTCACAGGGGTCAAGAATGTTCACACTCAGCCAGGCTCACAGGGGTCAAGAATGTTCACACTCAGCCAGGCTCACAGGGGTCAAGAATCAGGAGAGTGCTTTCTTCTCTGACAGCTCTCTGCTCTTTGGCAAAGGAATCCTTTAGAAGTCCAGGTTTGTGCCGAGCACCTCTGTTTCCTGAGTTTCTGTGTCTTGGTGGACAGCACACCATGGCACATGAAAGGCTACATGGACCAGCACAGGAACAGAGCTGTAGCCTCTGTAGACACTCACTGCCCAATGACCTTATATCCACAATCTGTTTCCGGGGCACTACCTCAAGGGGGGCACTGAGGGCAGAGGAAGTGATATGCTGAGGTTCACCCTATAATTCTTTGAAAGGGAGACAGGTGGGTTCTCCACCCACCCATCCATCCATCCATCCATCCATCAATTCATCCATCCATCCACCCACCTACCAAACCATTCATATCCATTCACTCATCTTCATCCACATCCATATCCACCCACCCACCCATCCATCCCATCTATCCACCCACTCACTGCGTCAGTACTATGTCTCTGCAAATACAAGACAGTAATAACTTCCACTCTCAAGGTCCTTGCAGTCTGGCCAAGGGAAGACAGACCTTACATTATCATTAACTCCATAAATGATCATGCTGACAACTGGGAAGGGATCTGTGGTGAAAGTCCACAGTGTCTAAGACCATGGTGTGTAAGAGCATAGTGTGTAACAACACACTATGTAAGACCACAGTGTGTGAGACCACAGTAGCCAGGAACATGGCTAGTCCGGGGACAAACGAATGGGGAACGTTTCTTAAGTGGCATCTGAGCTCGCTCATTCATTCATTCATTCATTCATTCGTTCATTCAATACAGAAAGGCACTTTCACCTGCATGGGTCTCCTCTGCCCTTGTGGGCCCAGTACACAGCAGACGAGAAAGGTGGAGATGTGAACTCAGTCAGCCACTATATGTGGCTGCCACTCCTAGATCTAAGACAATGGTGTCTTGTTCCCCCCCTCCCAAGAAGTCCTCATCCACCTTTGGGAAGATGTGGTACCAGGAGAATGGAAGAGACAGACAGATTGAGGCATGGAGAGGCTGCCAGGAGAATGACTTCCCCTCGCCATCATGTTCAGATAATCCTCGTCACGGAGAAGGAAATACAGATGGCTCCAAAGCATGAGCAGAGATGCCCAGCCACACTCATAATTAGGGAAATGCAAATGAAAGAGAGCTGAGACAGCACTGTCACCTGTCAGTCTGGCAAATAAAGGGGTCTGGTGACGCTGTGTGCAAGCGAGGGTAGGGGCAAGAAGCTGGCTACACTACATATGAAGAACAGGCACACAGTCGCTCCAAAGAGGGCAATTTAGCAAGATCCACCAAAATGGAGGACCCTCTGACCCCAGTAATTATACCACTAGGAATTCACGCTACCATCCGAGACAGAATGCCTGCTGGGAACCCCGATCACAGGCCATGTGGGGCTTCAGAGGCTCTCTCTACCTGAGTGAACTCCTTTAATCAACCATGGCTCAGGTGGGCATGATCCATCTATTTCAGTCACCTTTGCAGCAACATAAGATGCTACGAGATGGGGCCTCAGTGGGGAAATAGCTAAACAAATGATTGTCTGTCCCCAGAATGTCAGATTTGCAGCTGGAACACAGAATAAGGATGGACCTCTAAGCGCTGACCACAGGTTACAAAGGTGCAGAGCAACACACAGCTCAGGGAAACTATGCCACAAGTTCAGTTTGTCTGCTTGTTTGTTTAGTTTTGTTTTTTCGAGACAGGGTTTCTCAGTAGCCATGGAGCCTGTCCTGGAACTCCCTCTGTAGACCAGGCTGGCCTCTGCTTCCCAAGCGCTGGGATTAAAGGCGTGCGCCACCACTGCCCAGCCGGTTCAGTTTGTTTTAAAAGATGTTTACGGGTGTGCATGTTAACACGTGCACATGCTATGATGGACAAGGCTGTGAATTCTATAAAATATCCGTGGCAAGAATAAAGGAACTGGCCACTGCGTTGCTTGTGAGGACAGGCACAGGACGACAGCTGAGGATGAGGGCACATGGCCTCTCACTACACTTTGCATTTGTTTGTTTGCTGTGTGTGTGTCTGGTGCACGTGTGGGAGTCAGAGGAGAATGCACCGGTTCCGAGGCCGGAACTCAGGCCTGGCAGGCTGTGCAGCAGGCGCCGTCACCGGCTGAGATACCTTGCCGCCTTGCTGCCTCCATCTTGGTGTATTTTGCAAAACATTTTTTTCTTAAAAAAACAAAGCATAACCCTTTGTTCTGGAAGAAGTTTAAAGTCGTGGAAAAGTTCAATGATGGTCCCCACCCAGGCTCAGTTTCCCCTCGCATTATTCATGACTGGGAAGGGGATTTGTCAAAGCAAAAAGAACTGGACTGACACGTGACTACTGAGGGATTCGAGGCTCAATTTAAATTTGATCAAACAGGCAGTTTTATCCTCCTCTGTCCCAGGATAGAAACTCAGTTACAAATTGTATTTTGTTGTCATGTCTCCTTTCTGGAGTTTGACTCAGGTAAACTAAATGTCTTGGGGGGGGGGGGGCTTGCCTTGGAGCTCAGGCTGGCCTTGAACTTCTGGGCAGAGATTCTTTTGCCTCTGCCTCTCAAGTGCTGGGATTAAAGATGTAAACCATTACCTGGGTACACCATCAATTTAAAAACAAGTAACATTAGGGGGATGAGGTTGTAGCTCAGTTAGTAGTTAGTTGCAGCTCACACGAGCTCTGGGCATGGCAGTGTGTACCTACAATCCCAGCATCTGAGAGGCAGAGGCAGAAGATCAGGTCAGTCATCCTTGGCTCCACAGTGAGTTTGAGACTATGAGATTAGTCTGAGCTACATGAGACCCAGTCTCACCAAAAAGAAAAAAACAAAACAACAACAACAAAACAACAGAACATTAAAATTTCACTCAGAAACAAAATCCTATGAAGTCTCTCAGGCAGCAATAACAAATTCCTTCTTGCTAATGCTAAAAGAGGACCCTAGCTCCTATCCCATCTTCTGAGGGTGTTATGGGGACCATCTGCCTTTCTTCTCATTCCTTCTGGAAGCAGGCTTATGCAGAAAGCCTCCTCAGACTGGGGCATGTCACTCTGCCCCGTCCCTGGGGACTCTGCATGAATCTCTCTTACACAGCTCTTCTCACTGCCTGCCTTGCTTCATAGTTATTTATGACTATGTGTCTGCATCCCCGAGGAGGCCGAGAGCTTCCAGAGGAGAGACAGGCTCTGTGCATCTCCCGCCTCGCCTCTCAACTCTGATCATTGCTCAGACCCAGCTCACAATCACTGAATTGACACCTGGCCCCTAATGTCAGGAAGAGGGGAAGGGGCACATTAGGGAGTCAAAGCACTTACCACCACGGCTTAGGGACCCCCATAGCAATGGAAACAAAAGATACTGATAACTGCGGATAATAACCAAGACAAGGCTGGCGACTGCTGTTGTTCAGTGATCCAGGTTTAGCGCTGCACAGATGACCTCATTTAAATGCAGCCAGAGCTGGCGCAACAGGCGGTATTCGACTTTTTTTTTTTTTTTTTTTTGAGACAAGGTTTCTCTGTGTAACAGTCCTAGCTGGCCTCAAACTCAGAGATCTGCTTACCTCTGCCTCCCAAGTGCTAGGATTAAAGGTGTGCACCACCACTGCCTGACAGTATTAGACTTATTGTGACTGTGGTTGGACACATACGCAGTAGGCAGTATCATGATCATTTTATACTTGTCATGGGGAGATGGATTTGTCCCCCTCCCACACATTGCATCAAGGATCAAAAACACATGTGAGCCCAATGCTGGGAGGCGGAGGCAGGAGGATCCTGTGTTCAAAGATTCCTGAGCTAGTCCCGAGTTAAATCCACAGCATGGACACTTTTAAAGAACTGTGGCTGGAATTCGCACTCGCAATGGTCTAATTTCACACACCAAGATGGACATTTACCAATGACACCAAGGCTCAGAGAGAAACGCAGCCTGCCCTTGGCTACCCAGCCAGTAGAGGCAGGGGTGGGATTCAAACCCTGGTGTAGCTACCTCTGGTCTTGACAGGTTGCCCCCATAGACCACACTAGAGCCCTGAGATGGGCTCCCAGGATGGGCATTTTGTGGAGCGGAGTCCCAGTGGACACTGCCACTCACCTGGCACAGGAGAATCATAGGGTCTCGGAACTCAGCCTGGCAGATGGCGCAGATAGCGCCCGCTTCTGTGCACTGCTGCCCCGTGGCTCGGACCCCATAATTCTGTGTGAGGAAGAGGGGGAGGGGAGACAGACAGCATGAGCCCTCAGAGGCAGCACCTGTGGTTATGAGGAAGGCTACCCTGCCGTGGGCTGAGACTCACTCACCTGTTTGGAGCAGAGGAGCTTCAGTGCTTTCCTGACTCCACCCACGCGGCCACAGATGTCGAAAGACTGAAAGCAAAGCAGAGGGAAGGCTGAGCACCTTCGCCCGGAAGCCCCCACCTTTGCCTCTGATCATTTTCAGGAAACCTCTTCCCCTTTCTATCCGTGTTGCCTGACTTCTGTCCTGACGCAGATCAACAGTCCCCTCTGCTACCCTGATCAGATAAATAAACAGCATGTAAACTGTCTTTCCCCTTGCCAAGCCCAGGGAGGCACTACTAATCAATTACAGCACTTTTCCAGCACTAGAGCCGGCCACTGGTAGCTGATCACAGTGAGCAAGATCAAGCCCCAAGGCTGATTCTGCACAAATTGCCTGACTGGCCCTGCTGGAAGGAAGCAGAGTGAATGCATTCACTGTCCCTTGAGCCTTTAAAGACAGAAAGAGAGAAGGAAGAGAGAAGGGAGGGACCAGTTGGACAGTTTAGTCAGTAGAGCACTTGCCATCAGCTTTACTTCCTGAGTCGAACCCTAGAACCCACCCGGGGTAGGGGGAGGAGAAACCCAACTCTGGCAAGTTGTCCTCTGACCTCTGTATGTATACTGTAGCATGTGTATGCCTCATCTGTATAGCTAAATAAGTTCATTAAAAACAGTATTGGTATATGCTATGATACTATGATGTGGGTTAATCTCAAAACCATATGGTAAATCAAACAAGCCACATCCCAAAGGCTGCTGCTGCACACACACACACACACACACACACACACACACACCCCACTGATAGGTAACACCCAACACCAGCACATATGTAGCCACAGGACATGGGTTAGTGGCTGCCTGGTTCTGGGAGGGGAGGAATGGAGAATGGCTGCTGCCAAGGAAGGCTTGGTACAGCAAATGCCACTGACTGCCCCTGACATGAGGTTAGCAGCCACCAGGCCTGGTGATGCAGGCTTGTAATCCTTCCCGGCTTCTCCAGAGGCTGAGGCAGGAGGATTGGGAGTTCAAGGATGGCTTGGGAGCTTGGTGAGAGCCTGTGTCGGAGTTTTAAAGGGACACGGCAGAAGGGCAGAATGCCCGCCCACCATGAGCAAAGTCAGGGGTTCAGGTCCCAGCATGAGAGAAAGGAGGAAGAGATAGATTGACTGATGGCTAATTCTATGCTATATAAAATGCATTTTGATTTGAAAACCAGAAGATGCTAGTGGCTGCCCTAGCTCCTCTGTAGTCCCTCAAGTCAGTCCCAGCATGCCCTGGGCCAGCTCACCTTGCACAGACTGTAGAGAATGATCAGGACCCCTCCCAGGAAGTAGCTGTTGGAGGAGTCGTCCCCCATGATGTATTTGTACCACAGCTGGATGGGAACAAGTGACCTGAACAGCTGGCTCAGCTCCTCGATGACCAGATAAAACTTACCCTGCAGCCACACAAAAAGCATCAATTAGTGTTAGCAGCCAAGACCCAGAGGACAAAGCTGGGGCCCAGACACGGCCATAATGACAGTCCAGGTCACAGGCAGGCCATTAATCAGCTTTGGAAAGCACTCAAGCTGGCTCTAATGGGGACCGATGGATGTGGCCAGGGAGACATGGCTCCTGCCCGAAGTCCTTGTCCACCGCCCACTGCCCACTGTTCACCAGATCAAAGTGCCAGGATCAGGTGTCAGGGATGGAGAAACAGAACACTTTGGACACGGGGCGGGTGTGATCACTGTCTGACTAGTATAGTATGGAGGGTGGAGGACAGTCGCTGCCTCCTCCACGCTACCACAGAGAGCCGACTCTGGTACCACAGGGTAGGAGCAACAAAAGCCAGGCTGGGAGCCAAGGACAGGCACCCACTTCTGCACTTCTACCTCCTGTGGCCCCCAAAGCGGCCAGATGTTATCTTGTGAAGGATCTTGCCATGGGGCCTCGCTCTTTCTGGGTTGACTCTCATCCTGACAAGCCCCAGAAGGAGATTCCCATTTTTCACTCCGCGGAGTTACTCTAAAGACAACGAGTAGGAAGAGGACCCAGTTCAGTGCCGGGCCACAGGGTTAGGGTCCTTCTTCCCTTTGGCTGTGAACAAGTCTCATGAGGGCCTGAGCTAGCAGAGGGGCAGAAGTGAATCCCCTCATGGAATCCAATGAACGTGAACACTCGCTTGATGGGGGACCCTTGGCACCCCTCCAAGGAGGTTCCCTGGGAGAAAAGGACATGAGCCCATTTGAAGGAAATGTTCTTGGCTGCTGTAGTCACAAGACCCACTAGCTGAAAACTGCCCAAATGTTTCACCCATAGCTGAACACATAACACAAATTCAGACAATATTTATAAAATAGGAGAGTACTTGGCTATTGAAACTAACAATAACAGATGACTGGTATGTACCACCAAGGCTGGATTTCACAGGCATCATGGTATTTCAAAGATGGCTATAAAAGACTCCATACTGGGCTGGACAAATGCTCTAGTGGAGAAAGTGTTTGCCAAACAAACATGAGGACTGGAGTTCAGAGCCCTACCACCTGCATTAAAGCCAGGCAGGCGAGGCAGCCCACTATAATCCCAGAGTTTGGGGATCAGGGACAAAGGATCCCAGGGAAAGCTGGCTAACTAGAGTAGCTGGATCAGCGGGTTCTAGGCTTCATGAGGAATTCTGCCTCAGTACATAGAGAGTTAGAGGAAAACATTCAACATCAATTTGGAGCCACCACATACACACATGGATGTCACATACATACATACATACACACACCACACCACACCACCACACCATACACACAAAGACTCTACATGATAATTCTTGTTTATAGAAAGTCTCAGAATAGGCAACATTAAGCTATGGTGATAAAACCAGAGCCCTGATTGTCCAGGGTGAGGATGGGACTCTAAAGGGACACCAGAGAATTATGGAAAATAGCAGCAGGTTCTTCATTGATAGTGATGGTACTTATGTGGGCATGATCATGTGACCCGGCTCACAGAACTTTATAATAAGGAAATCACACTTGAATAAGACTGAGTCACACACACATAGCCTTTCCTCAGTCTCCACAGACTGAGAAACCTGAGTGAGCTCAGTAGCTGCAACCCTTCTAAACAAAACCACAGGGCTCCGCACAAAGATGTGCTACGGAGTGTCGTCAGGTCGACCTATGTAACGACAGAAGATCACAAAGGAAATACACACGCAGTGGGGTCTGACTGCCGGCACTCTATGGTGGACAGCCACACAACTATGACAGATCATCCTGTGAAACAGCAACTGTGTGGTTAACCAAGCAACCAAGGTCAGCACCCCCAGGAATAACTCCCCCTAACACCATGAACCTAGGATATGACACACTGGGAAGGAAAGTGCCACTTCTGTGGTCCCCAACAAAACCATCAGAAAACAATAGTTGAATTTAAATAATTGAACCTGCAGAATAACTGCCCAGAGCTTTTCAAAACAAAGATCAAGGACAGCGCCGCAGGAGAAGGCTAGGAGAGATTTGGTAAACTAGTGCCGTGTGTAAGGCTGAATTCTTTAGAAAATGATCATATGTCATTTAGTTAGTGTACGAGTGCATGTGTGAGCCACAGCCGTGTGGAGGTCGGAAGACAACTTGCAGGAGTCGGTACTCTCCCCCAACCTTGTGGGCTCCAGGGGTCAAACCCAGGCTGTCAATCTTGGCAGCAAGCACTTTTACCAGCTAAGTCATCTCCCCACCGAAAGGGAGACTTTGTATCCAATTCTTTGCATTGATCATGGCAGTCGGGCACAAGGCATCCATGAGGCGACCCCTTGAAGCAGATGTACATAAGGACCAAGAATGATCATCCAGTCATCTGCTCCCCTTTATCCTATGACTGGCTGAGTCCCTGTGTGTGTGTGGGGGTGGGTCACTGTTTTCTGAAGAGGCCTTCCTTTCCCTTCAATACTCCTTCCATATGGCCCAGAAATATCACCTGGAGGCAAATCTAGTTCCTAGATCTCTACATACAGTAGAGAGTTACTGAGGAAGACACTTGACACCAATCTGTGGAATGTGGAGGACCACTGCCATGTGGCAATGCTACAGAGCCATGGATGACAAGGAAGGCTCCTGTCTGTATCCCACAGCAGGTTCCATGCTCTGCAGAATCCCACTACTGTCCTGGTTTCCCAGACTCAGCCGTCCCATGCTCCCCTCACACCTCCCAACTGTTGTCAGTAACTTGTCTCACTGCTTAGACCAAAACATCCTGGCAGAAACAGCTAGAAATAAGAACTATCTTGGTGTCAGAAGGTTCAGTGCATGGGCACTTGGCTTGTGTTTCTAGGTCTACTGAGAGGACCAATACCATGGTGGTTAGAGTGTGATGGAGTCGCTTCTTCATGGTGGACGGTAAATAGGAAAAAGGTGCCAGAGCGAGATGTATCCTCTAGGACGTGACCCAGTGACCTATTTCCCCCAGATGGGCCACACTCATACCTTTTACCACTTCCCAATAATGCCACACAATTATGTATTCATGAAGAAATCTATCCATCCATCCGTCCGTCTGTCCGTCCGTCCGTCTGCCCATCAGTCTGTCAGTCCATTCAACCACCCACCCACCCACCTACCCATCCATCCATCCACCCACCCACCCACCCATCCATCCATCCACCCATCAATCTATCCCTCCACCCACCCACACACCCACCCACCCACCCATCCCTCCATCATGTAGGCCCCTCAGACATGTCTCTGGAGACATCCTTACAGACACACCTGGAGGTATGCCTCAGATTACTCTGTGTGTGTGTGTATGTGTGTGTGTGTGCATCCATGGGTACATGTGCACATATGTATGCAGGTGCACACAGGTTTTTGTGCATGTGTGGAGGCCAGAGACTGAAACTGCGTGGGTGTCTTCCTCAATCATGTCCACCTTATTTTCCGAGGCGAGTTCTCTCACTGAATCTAGGCTTCGCCTGCTATGCTGGCTCACCACCTTCTTGTCGCCATCGGCCCACGCTGGAATTATGGGTGCACTGACTGCGCTGACCAATGTATTTATCTGAGTGTGGAGCCAGAGAAGGAATGCAAATCCTCATGCATTCATGGCAGGCCATTTAGCAACGGAGCTGCTTCCAAAGCCCCTGCTCACAGTTCTTAATCCAGTCTGGGTGACAATCTGCTCACATGCTAGAGTATGTCCCATGTCTACCTCTAGTCTCCCAACTTCTAACAGTAACCTGCTTTTCTACTTCTTCCTGAATTCAGCTTTCCTCAGAGAACTCCCCTCTCTTCCCTCCCATGTATCCCACCATCCCACAATCCTCCTTTCCCTTTTTAGGAAAATGTGTATGTGAGGTACATGTATAGCTGCATGTGTGTGCATGTGGATTCATATAGAAGACAGAGGTTGACATCGTGTGTCTTCTACAGTCTTTCCTCTCTTCCTTACTGAGGCAGGATCTCTTGCTGAACCCAGAGCCTGTCCAGCCAGTCAGTGTGCCCTTGACATCATCTGTCCCCCTCCTCCAAGTTCTGAGGTTAATGAGCTCCAAGCCCGCCTGGCTTCTATGTGACTAGCTGGGAATCTGACTCAGGCGCTCATGCTTGTGTTGTGTCCCAAGTGTTTATCCACTGAGCCCTCTCTCCAGACCCCTTTATCACTTATTGTCCTTCCCATGTGTCAATCCACCTACATTTCTTTCCTTTATATCCTTTCCCCCTCCTCTCTCTCTTTATAGCTCCCAACCTCAGCCCCCTGCTCTCCCACTGGACTCTGACCCCATCAGAGGAGATCCGTGGGCATCCATCCTGCATCTTCAACTCAGGGCACATCCTTGCACATGGTGGGACAGGGGTCTCTAAGGCTGAAAGTTCCACCCTCGCTACTCCTGGCGCCTTCTTCGAGTTTGCTGACAGCGAAGTGGAGTGGGAACATGAAAAAGAATCCACTTCATCAGCAAGCTCTTGTGTCACAGAAAGTGAAACCAAGGGAGAGAGTGCCTGGTGGCACCATCTTAAAAGTAGCAATTAGCCGCTGGGCTGGGTGGCCACCGGGAGCTGTGCACATCCAAAGAGAGCATCCTCCCTAATTAAGCAGTTTCCTAATTCCAGGTTTCTCAAGCTTGTTACTTCTGACGGCCACCGAACAGAAGGCGGGTTTCTATGGCACGTCCAACAATGAGAGGGGCGATGGATGTGGGCACGTCTTCTTCCTGTCACCAGGAAAGAGGCACGTGGAGATTGCCAGAAGACTTGTGGGGCAAGGGGTGGGATGGTGAGAGGGGTGGTTCTGGGCTTGGATTGTGACAGGGGCGGTACCAGGGGAGCTACAGTCTGCCTTCCTGCTGTCAGGATGATCGGGACAGTGAAAGCAGGGAAACAACAAAGTCTTGGAGACGACCTGGGGCTGGGGAGGAGGAGGCTGGGACTGGGACCCTGAGACGACCTGGGGCTGGGGAGGAGCAGGCTGGGACCCTGAGACGACCTGGGGCTGAGGAGCAGGCTGGGACCCTGAGACAACCTGGGGCTGAGGAGGAGGAGGCTGGGACCCTGAGACGACCTGGGGCTGAAGAGGAGCAGGCTGGGACCCTAAGACGACCTGGGGCTGAGGAGCAGGCTGGGACCCTGAGACGACCTGGGGCTGAGGAGGAGCAGGCTGGGACTCTGAGACGACCTGGGGCTGAGGAGGAGCAGGCTGGGACCCTAAGACGACCTGGGGCTGAGGAGCAGGCTGGGACCCTGAGACGACCTGGGGCTGAAGAGGAGCAGGCTGGGACCCTGAGACAACCTGGGGCTGAGGAGGAGGAGGCTGGGACCCTGAGACAACCTGGGGCTGAGGAGGAGGAGGCTGGGACCCTGAGATGACCTGGGGCTGGGGAGGAGGCTGGGATACTGAGGAAGAAGATGAACAGATCAGTTCATCTGAGAAGCAGGGAGGACAGAGGGGAAGCACAATCCAAGGCATCAGAATGGACATAGAACAGAGAGGAAGGGTTGGTTATTCACGTGTCCCTGGGAGTAATGAATATTCATGAAGAGTATTCATCTATGAGGTAGGGCAGGACACTCAGAGCTGAAGGTAGGAGACGTGCCATGGTTAGGTCTGCCATCCACTAAACTGGGTGACTTTGGACAATAACACAACTCCTCTGAGCTTCAGTTCCTTCCTCTAAATACAAAGATATACATATTTACACACATACACACACATACACACCTACCTACCTTCACTTACACACAATGTTCACTAGCACACCCCCGACACTCACAGATATTTACAACACACATACATACATGCACACATTCACACACACACACTCACAACTGCATGCAGTGGCATTCTGGTAAACCAGGTCCCTGGGGGTAAACGGTCCCTGATTTGTGTGTTTGTCAATTTCTGTGGTATAAATATTCCCATAAGGTCCACTACAAATATCCTGACAGTTCAACCTTCGGCTCTCAGGAGCTCAGGTGATCTGGATCCACCACACCACAAATACCATGCAGATCCAAGGGAATAAAAGGTCTAAATACAGGTTCACAGCAAGAGTGCAGGCCAGGGCGGCAGCCAATGCTCAGCCTCATGCTAACCCTGGCCTGGTAGTGTGACATACGGTGCCACATTGGGTAGAGGCACAGGTTAAAGGAGGTTCAAAGGAAATAAGGGGCGAGGGGCTCAGTGATACAGTGTGGGCTTCACATATGAAACTCTGGGTCCCAGGGATCCCCAACATCACAGAGTGGGAAGAAGGAAGCCGGGCGGGGCGGGGGGGGGGGTGGAAAGCAAGCAGGTTAGAATTGAGGCAGAGAGATGTCTGGACTGTCCAAGCCCAGGCCCGTAAAGATGAGGCAGTTTTCCCTTCCCTGCTCTTGCTGTCTGTGAGACTGGCTAGGGGAGGGAGCAAGAGAACAGGCTGTGTGGACCCTGGGCTAGTCACTTCTGTTTCTTCAGCTGAGATAGCAGGTTTAAGAACAAAGCCCGTATGGTCTGCCTAGCCCCATCACAGAACAGAGATGGTTAAAGGATTGCACTTTCAAGCCAAGGACAAAAAGGAAGAAGGGGCAGGAAGAGGAAGACCAGGAGGAGGTGGCAGCAGCATTCAGGTAAGGGTGTCTGGCTGCCTCTGGAGTGCACTACATCTCCTCAAACTCATGCACCAAAGCCCTAATCCCCACTCGTCAGTATCCAGGGCAAGATTCCAGAATTCTCCAAACAAAACCTGGTCAAATCTGCAACCCTCAAGTCTCTCATATAAAGCAGTAGAATATCTGCATAGATGCCACACCCTGTAGCCTGCAGTGGCTTCTACTGTGGATACAATGTAAATACTATGTAAATAGACTCTGTTGCTTAGGAAACTGTAACAAAAAGTCCGCCCACTTCAGGATAGCAGCAACTCCCCCTCCCCCAAGTTATGTGGCACCACAGAGGGTTTAAATGGCCAATATGGAACCTGGAGACATAGCCAGCTGCGCTGAGACACAAGACCCTTGGGAGGCGATGTGGATGTGAGGGTGGCGCCATGGGCTGGAGAGGTGGCTCAGCAGTTAAGAGAGAGGACTGGGGTTTGGTTCCTAGCACCCACATAAGGAGGCTCACAACACTTGCACTCCGGTTCCAGAATATCTGACATGCTTTTCTGGGTACCCATATACACTCAAGCAAACACATATAAAAATAATAAACCTTTTTTTTTAAGTTGCTAGGTTCAGCTCTGTAATTTCAACCTCATCCTCTTGAGGTTCGTGGGGCTGAGACAGGGGGATTGCCGTGAGTTCGAGGCCATCCTGTCCTACACAGAGAGAAGGATGCTCAAAAGCCAGATGAGGGGTCTCACTGGGAACAGAATCATTCAGGAATTTGATCATGGGTTCTGCAGCCTTTAGCATTGTGAGAAATCAGCCTCCATTGAAGCCATCCAGTTTCAGGTTGGTTGCCATAGCAACCTAAACAGATGACTTCTGGCCAAGAAGTGGACCTGTGACTCAAGCTTAGGTCTCTGTGTGTTCCTATTGGCTGGACTCAACTCCTAACTCTGCCCTTTCCCAGCTGGGCACCTTTGGTGAAGTATGTCCCCTCTCTGTGACCAAACCCCTCCCATGCACTTGTTACCAGTGGCTCTTATGACCAACATTCATCTCACTTAGAGATCCTGCTGCACAGAGCTTCCCAATGGCTCTATGCTGTAAATGCCTCACATGGCACCCAAAACAAGTGTTCGAAACACAAGGCCAATCCTGGGTCCAAAACTGCGCCACTCGCTGCTCAGATCAGGGTCTCCTGCTGCACCCTGAGAGGTGTCGGAAGCCCTTATAGTGTCCCCCATTTGCTGCAAAATGCACCATCTGCCCGCATCCTGTGAGTCAGGCACAGTAGAAGCCCAGGACCTTTGCACTGGCTCCCCCTACCTGCCCAGAGCACCTGTTCCCTGCCAGGCTGGCTTCGTCGCTTTCTGCAGCTTGGCTGAGAGCCTGGGTGATGCAGTGGTTAAAACAGCTAGCCGGATTCCTATGGCCCCAGGCTTCAGAACCCTGACACTGAAGATGCTACCAACAGGGATCTCTGCCCGTAAGGCGTTTTACAGAAAATGACACTGAGAGCTTGTTTGGAGGATCTAGCAGGAGACACAGCTACTCGCAGACCTTTGACCAAAGACCAGTCCTCGTCAGTTCAGAGAAGAGTGTCCTCGTCTGCTGATCGAGGGCACAGTTTTACAAGGGATGCACAGGAGTGGTGAGGGAGAGATGGAACACCCACCCACCCAGCCAGCTCATTCCTATCACCCCTGGTGATCAATGGAGTGACAGAAGTCACAGCCAGACTGTCCTTACATTCAAAAACGACTTTGAAATGAAACCTTTGAAGGTTTAGTGGCTACTGATGAGCTGGACACAAAATTATCATGAAAAGGACACAGTGAAGAAAGGAACAGGACTGAGGTGTAGATGGGAATCACCTGGGATAACTCCTGGTACCTGAGCAGGTTCAAGGCAAAGGTGTGGACTTACGGTCCTATACCCTGGGTTGGAGTTCTAACACTCCTGTTGAGGCAAATATCAACAATGGAAGCTGCTGACGTTGGTAACACAGGGCCAATGAGAGACCCCCCTCTTAGGACTGATGGAGGCAGTGAGCTAGCGCCTGAGAGGTGAAAGGGCCATCCAGATACATGGAAGGACTCAACAAGGATCAGCTGTGGCTATATGGGCAGTCTGCCAAGTACAAAATGCCCTGTGGTAAATGCACTATGCCTTCTCGATTGGAGGACAAGGGTGGGAAAGAAACGGCGTTCCTGCAACGACACCAGCAGCATGAGCTCAACGTGAAATGTGTACAACTCTGAGTCCAAGAGCCAAGGGAGCACCCTTCACTGTTCTGGTACCCTGAGTGAATTGTTCTCTCTCTCTGCACCCCACTGTCCTGCTCTGTATGCTGGGGGTATTAACCTAGGTCTGACCTTCTGAGTCTTTAGTCACTGTTAATTTAAGTACTGCTGTCTCCTGGGATCACAAAGGTCAGAAAGCTAGCAAAGTAACTTGAGAAATAAAACCCTGGGGACAAGCTGGCTGGAGCTTCAGGTACAGGTGGATCCAGGAGCTCAAACGTGGACTCAAGACTCTGCCACTGTGGTTCCTCATTCACGTCCGCATTTACCAGCAGTGGCTGCCTGTAATCCTGTTTGGTGTCTTGGCCCCGGCAAGGCTATGTGCTGATCACCACTGTACACACTGCACCAGGGGCAGGCACCACTGATGTTCTCATTGTACAGAATAGATAACGGAGGCAGGGTGAGCACTATGGGGTCCTGCTCAAATGCTCTCCAAGTCACACACCTAGAAAATGCTGACCCTAGCACATCTATCAAGAGAAGCCAGTAGACAACAGTCTTGACAGCCTTAGTCCCCAGAGAAAGGACAGATTTTGTGTGTGTGTGTGTGTTTTTTTTTTTCCAGAGCCCAGGCGCCAAAGTAAGTAGCAAGTGTTAGGGTCCTGTTAGTGTCAAGCTTCCCTCTGGGAATGGAGGGCTGAGTCTACACTCAGCCACCTGCTTCTCTGAATGGCCACTGTGGGAAGGGCCTCATGCCAGATAATTCTTTCAAAGCTGCAGAGAGTCAAGTGGGTTCCCCTGGTGTGCCTAGGGTCCAGCAAAGGTAGGTAGATGGCTCCACTGCCTGAGCCCACAGCCTGGCTGCACCCCAAAGCCTCCTTTAGTAAACAGACAATGTTGCAGCCTTGAGGACAGAGGGGTTTCTCGGCTTCAGTCTGTTTGCTTTTTCTTCCAAGCTGATATACAAAGGCTTCTGAGCTGAAAACAAAGGCTTGCTTTTCTTAGGTTGCTGGGATGCTGGGGCCTTAGCTGCCAGCGACCTCAGGAATACAGTCCCTGGCAGTCATCAGACGGGCAGAGCCAGGAGCAGAGGCACCCACCCCGACTTCTCCAAGAGAGGGGGTACCTAGCAAACCTCTGAGCCCTGGGAGAAGGCACTGGGAAGGCTGCTGGAGAGGAAGGCGGAGGAAAGAGGGAACTGCAACAGGCAGAAAAGACTGGGCCCAAGACATGAGAGAAACAACCCAGTCAGAGACCTAACGGGAAAGGTCACTAGGAGTGAGTGGCTGAGCAGGTTGGCCTCACGTTTAAAGTCCTCAAACTCATGATCACCGGCCTCAGTTTCCCAAGTGCTGGCCGCCACCAGCTGCTGTCTGGAAAATTAAACTTAGCCCATCCCAACAGGAACTGTACGGACACAGCCCCTCTGTGCGGGAAGGTGGTTATGATCAATTCCAAACCTGAGATAAGACGACTTAAACACTGGGCTAACTAAGTCATTGGGCAGAGAAAAACGGGACAGAAAAGGAGGAGGGCTACCTGTGGGGCCAGGAGAGGCTGTGGGAAACAGCACCCTCATGCTATCCCCAGGGCTGACCAGAGGCCTAGGTGCTATTCTTATTAACACCATTAGCAAAGGAGGAAAAGGGATCAGTAGGACAGGAAGAGGAGCCAGGGCTTAAATTCTGTGGGCTGCTTCGGAAAACCGTGAGGAACACAAGAAAAAAAGAGCCTTGGAAATATAATGAGATGTGGGGAGAGGGAAGAGGAAGGGGAGAGGAAAAAGAGGAGGAGGAACGGGGAGAAGATGAAAGCGAGACAGGCAGAAACAGGATTTATGAGGAAGGAGGAGGAAAAAGGGAAGGCGGGAAGGAGAGAACAACACAGGGCCTACGGAAGCTGGGGTGGGGCCAGCGTTGCCTGGCAACGGGCTTGCAATGACGTCAGCGGCGGCTCAGTCTCTCCCGAGTGGATGAGATCATCATGGCCTCCCAAGCACCCCACCACAGGCTCCTCGCCAGCGTCTGGAGAGCCCAAGGTCTGCGGGGCGGCGCCGACCGATGACGTCACTCAGCGCCGTGACCGACAGGTCTCAGTGTTGTTTCAGACCTGCTGTGCGCCCCCCGGGTTGTCCCAGTTCGCAGGCTGGGGCCAACCCCTCTGCAGAGAAACCTGATCATTGTAGTTACAGCTCAAAGCCCTTCCCACTGACCCAAGCCAGGCCTCCAGGGCAGGGTTTTTGTGTATCCATGTGTGTATGTGTCTGCATTATGTATGCGTACCACATGTATGCCTGGTGCACACAGAAGCCTGAAGAGGGGATCAAGTCCCTTGAAACTGGAGTTGCAGATGGTTGTCAGCCTCCTTATGGGTGCTGGGAGCCAAATCCATGACCTCTGCAAGAGCAGCCTGTGCTCTTAACCTCTGAGCCATTTCTCCCGTCCCCAGTGTTTTAGTAGAGCTGTCATCTCAAATCTCACATTTAATGCCCTGCCTCCTCAACTAAGTCCCTTTTATTCTGTTCCTGTACCCACACTAGTGTCCATCATATTGTGCATATTTTGGAGGTGAATGCAAAAAAAATTGTTGGCTTGGGCAGTGTTGATATCCAAACTCAAGTCTGGCTGGGGGTAAAACTGGGAATATTCCATGCTTGCTCAACCCATGATCAATAAGTTGGCAAGAATGGAGACAGAAAATGTATAAAAGGCAGGCATGGAATGATTTCCTGTGGGCAAGGAAGGGAGTTCGATGGCTCCAGGAGGGAGCATGGAAGTTTCCAAAGCGTTATGCACTCTCTTTAAAAATCTCCCTTCCTGGGCTGGAGAGATGGCTCAGTGGTTAAGAGCATTGCCTGCTCTTCCAAAGGTCCTGAGTTCAATTCCCAGCAACCACATGGTGGCTCACAACCACCTATAATGAGGTCTGGTGCCCTCTTCTGGCCTGCAGACATACAGAATATTGTATACATAATAAATAAATATTAAAAAAAACACTTGATAAAAAAAAACTCCCTTCCTTTCTTCCCTCCCCTTTCTTTGGAGGCAGAGTTTTTACTGTGTAGCCCTAGCTGACCTGGACCTCACTCTGTAGACCAGGTTGGATCTCACTATCTAGACATTGACCTTGAACTCCAGAGATTCGCCTGCCCCTGCTTCCCAAGTGATGAAGGCAGGAGACACCAAGCCTGGCTTAGAGCCCAGCTCTTTCCTACACCTTAGAGTCTCTGTGAACAGGCAAGAAAGTGGAGGCTCACACCAGTGGGCTCCTGGGCCAGCCTCGGCGCTGACTCCCTTTCTTGTACCAGGGAAGGAGGGTACATGGGGAAATGGGATGGAGGCCATGCCCTGGACACAAGCTACTTTCACTCAGCTGGAGGGCATCTGGATCCTCTCAGTAGGCCACATCTGGGAGTCGCCACCCTGTACCCACAGTGTGGGGGGCATGGTAGCACACAGTTGATTCCGGGAGCCCAGTCCTAAGTTCAGATTCATGACCGGCCTTCCCTGGTCACTGGATACTGTGATACCTGTGTGGAGTGAGAGCTCAGCAGACGTCATTGCTGGCAACGAGACTTCCTACTGTAATCCTGAAAATCACCCCCGTGCTGTGGCTGCTGGCTCCTCTCTGTGGTAGGCCCTTCTGGCCTCACATTCCATTTTGTCCCCATCCATTTTGTTGTTCCTTTTGGAAACTACAGCTCCCAGATTCCTCCTGGATTACGGATATCTGCGCGCGCGCGCGCGCGGGCGCGCACAGGTGCAGGACATTTCTCCCAGATACCCTTGCTCTTCTCATTAAAAAGCGAGCTTCCATGAGGTCTCGCTCTCTCTTGCCCCTTACCCTTGTGTGTCTTGCACACCTGTCCCTTATCGTGTCCCCCTCCCCCCCATTAAAGTGCACCCACGTGGGAGCCACGTGTCTGTGTCTCCTTCTTTCGTGCGTGTTTTGTCTGTCCTGTGTTTGTCTACACACACATCCGCTTTAAAAGAATAATACATTTCATTCCTCATATGGTGACACGCGCCCGTAATCTCAGCATTTGGTAGGCTGGGACAGGAGGCCTGCAGGAGTCGAAGGCCAGCCTTGGCCACAGGGTAACACGAGGGAGGCCTTGTGGGTGGCAGTTTGAGAACATAGGCTTTCCTACCTGCCCCCTGCTGCTAAGGGTCCTTCTCCATCACAGGACCAGCTGACTACAGGGTCAATCATAGCAGAAAGAGCATGCCTGGGGGGCGAGTCACGTGACCCACAGCTAACCCAGTTTCCTTTCCAGGCTCTGAGTCTATGTCAGTGGACAAGAAAGCAGGTATAACACCACCTTTGCAGCATGGGGAGGTCTGTGGGGTGAGCTCTTGGGGTGTCTATCAGCTTGGTTTGGCCTCACCAAGACCATAACTAACCAGGCCAGGGGCTCCTTCAGAGGTGCAGTCTCTTATAAGAACAGCCACCAGTCAAGGCCACCTCAGCAAAAGAGGGTCTCGAAGAATTAGGACCACAGAAGGCCCCACCCAGGCCACAGAAGGGTCGTGTTATTCCTTGGAAACTACAGCTCCCAGACTTCCCCTGGGTCACCTGCGCGCGCTGGTCGCGCCCAGGTGAAGACCATCACTCCCAGATAACCGTGCGCCCCCAGTTAAAAGCGAGGGCTCCACGAGGTTTCTCTCTCTTGCTCCCTTCCCCCCTTGTGTGTCTTGCACGCCCCGCCCTTATCGTGTTCCCCTCTCCCCATTAAACGCACCCACGTGGGAGCTGCGTGTCCGTCTCTTCCTTTGCGTGCCGTCTATCCCGTGTTTGTCCACACACCCACGCCGCCCCGCCGCCGTTTTTAAGGAATATTAGGTCGGTCCCAGATAGCTGGCCGGACGTAGAAGGTTTTTCCCTGCCCTTGTTGTTTGTTTTTGAGGAGCATAGGAGCCGAGCCGCTGTGGACTGCCGACTGATGCATCCGCAGGTTCTGGAGTTAAGGCGTGCACTTGGACTGTGCCCAGCTCCAGGTGTCCCGTCCTCTCCTTGGGACAGGGCACCAGGTGGGTCCTGCTTGCCAGTACTAAGGAGGAGCACTAAGAGCAGGGAAAGTAGCCCAGTCCGGGACTCTCTAGTCAAATCTCCATTGGGGCCACCCTTGGATGGGTGACGCAGTTGGGGCATAGGCAGGCCTCCCCTCTCGACAGCCACCATTCAAGCTGGAAGCCTATTTCCAAAGAAGATGGGGTAGGGTGTGATAATTGGGGGTTGGGGGCCGAAGGATTTCAACAGCAGCTGTGAGCCTGATTCTCCCCTAGGATTCCGGCCGCCCCTCCTCCGTGCTGAGTGTTTGCCATTAAAAACAAACAGTATCATTTGGTTCAATATAAAATGAATTAAAGGAAATTAAACTGCGGGGGCCATGTGGTCTGTCTTGTCTGCTGTTGTCTGAGGCTGTTTTTCATTTTTCCCAGCGGGGAAGGACAGCTTGAGGGGTGTGGAGCAGGGCAGGAGGGATAGATAAATAAATAAATAAGTAACCCCTCCCTTCCCCCACCCACTAGTGCAAGCTGAGGTGTGAGAAGTCCCAGGTGTCCATTGCGCCCCGTCCTTGCTGTCTTCCTTGGTGGCTGACTGTAGTCTTTGGGAGTCTCCCAGAGGACAGAGTAAAGAGGCAGGGAGGGGAACAAAACAAAACAAAAACAAACAAAAATGATAGGCAGGCCCTTGAGACAGGGTGCTGGGCAGCCGAGGGCCGGGCTGTGAGTCTGAGAGGACAGGATGAGGGTATGGGCCTGGGTCAACAGGGGGGTTGCTATGACTATGTCCCCACTTTGCAGAGTGGCGGCAGCTGCCACTGCCCTATGATAGTTGGCATGTGTGTGGGCTGGAACATGTGCATGTGCACAGGTACATGTATATATGTAATGCTTGTAAGGGTATGTGTTTGATAGCATGTTGAAGCCCCGAGTTCAGAAACTAAAGAAACAGGATTCAACTGTCTGACCTACCGCTCGCTAATCCTCAGTAAGCCAGTTACCTTCTCTGTGTCAGGATCCCTGTCTGCCAAGTGGAGCATCTGAGAATACCTGCTCACAAGGTGTTCCAGGAATGTCTGGTGCTATGAATGAGAATGGCCTCCATGGGCACACATGCTTGAATGCTTGGTCCCCAGTTAGTGGGACTGCTTGGGAAGGATTAGGAGGCGTGGTCTTGTTAGAGAATAATAATAAAGACCAGAGCGTAAAGAATCCAGACGTCTGCTGGAGGCCCTAACATCTTGGTGATGGCATGCTCTCTGTGGGAATGTGGGATTTATAAAAAATCATATGATTCCATCAAGCAGTGCTTCCCAGTCACAGAAGGACAAAAATGAGATGCTTTTCATCAAATTCAATGCCAATAATTGGAATGGGCACTTCCTGTGGTTTTTGCCCTTTTTCCTATGGTTAGTTTTTTGAGGCAGGATCTCATTATGTAACCTAGACTTGTCTTAAACTCATGGCAATCCCCTGCCTCAGTTCCCACAGGTAAAATGAATATGTACATCACCACCTTCTGATACTTTTTTTCTGAAAGGTTCTCTGTTGTTTGTTGGGCTGGGGAGAAGGCTCAGTTGGTAAAGCTTTTCCTTCGTGTCCATGGAAAAAGTCAGGCGTAGAGGCAAAGTACTCATAGTCCCAGTGAGTAGGAGGTGGGAGGCAGAGACAGGCAGACCCCAAGGCTCAAAGGCCAGCCCACCTAGCCAAGGTGCTGAGTTCCTGGCTGAGGAGAGAGAGATCTTGTTTCAAAAAAAGCTGGATGGTAGTTGAAAACTGACAGCGGTTGTCCTCTGAGTTCGCATTTGTGCCGTGTGTGCATGCACACACAGGGGGGCCCAAACCCCCACCCACACATGAATAAAAATAATAAATAAAAGTACTTTGCATGTTTGTTTAAGCCCAGGCTGGCCTTGAACTGGAGACTTTCCTGCTGGGATGAGGAGTGCCCATTTGTGCTTCTGGACGCTTCCCTGCCTAGGGAAAGCCATCACCTCAGCCCGAGGCTGTCACCTTGCAGCCTCTTTGCTAATAAGGCCACAGTGTCCACTCTGCTGTTGAGTACTCTCCTAGACGTCACTGTGAGAAGCAGATGTGATTGACACCTCAGCCAGGAAGTGACAGATTGTCGACTATCACGTCCTGTCTAACCCATGGAAAGGCCATAGGAGCAAGAGATGGCATTTCCTGGTGGCAGGAGGGACTTTTGCTCATGGCTACAGTGCCACCCCTGCCCAGGCTTCCAGGCTATTCTGTAGATTTCAGATATGCTCACCATGCCACCACTGAGCCTCTTCCTTGCAGTAAAACTCTCAAAGCACAAGTGTGCTACTGGCTCCATTTCTCTGTTCTTTCTTTTGTTTGTTTTTTTGAGACAGGGTTTCTCTGTAGCTTTTGGATCCTGTCCTGGAACTAGCTCTTGCAGAGGAGGCTGACCTTGAACTCACAGAGATCCTGCCTCTGCTGGGATTAAAGGCGTGCATTGCCACCACCACCACCACCTGGTGGCTCCATTTCTCTGGAAAGAGATCTATCTGTCTGATAATCCTTGACTGATTCCCACCAAAGTCATGGAGACAAAACTTCCCACTGCACTCAGGCAAAAATGAAACAGCAAGAAGGGGCCATGGAGGCTGGGAGAGATGGGCAGACGGGAGTCATGCTCTGGATCCACATTTAAACCTTAGCCTTTTCAAAAGACAGTGATTTAGCCTTCATTGGGATTGGCTCCTGGCCCACACTGAAGACGAGGCACGTCACAGTCCTGCTAAAGCAGCAAGAAAGACATGGGAAAGTGCAGCTTGTATGCAGCCTTGGAGGCAATGCAAACTGCTATAATCAACTGCGCGGGGGGGGGGGGGGG